>NC_073695.1:140715927-140778700 GCF_029784165.1 Wyeomyia smithii
CGACGTCGCTACGGTTGGATTGCACATGGAAGGTAATCCTCGATCCTCACGGTAGCGACCATCTGCCTATTCTTATTTCAATTACTAACGGGTCAACTCGCATGCGACCAATTGACATTCCGTATGACCTCACACGAAATGTCGATTGGAAGTTATACGAGGAAATGATTTCAAAAGCGGTCGAGTCGATTCAACATCATTCACCACTTGAAGAATACAACCTCCTCGCGGGCTTGATTCTCGACGCCGCGTTGCAAGCCCAAACGAAGAAATATCCCGGCGTAACGATCAAAGAACGGCCTCCGACTCCGTGGTGGGACCAAGAGTGCTCCGATGTCTACACGCAAAGATCCGACGCGTTTAAGGCCTACCAGACGGGAGGTATACCTGGCGACTATTTACGGTATTTGGAGCTTGATACCAAGCTTAAAAGCTTGGCTAAAGCAAAGAAACGTGGATATTGGCGTCGGTTCGTGAACGAGACGTCGAGGGAGACATCGATGAGCACTCTTTGGAACACAGCCCGAAGAATGCGGAATCGCGTAACGGTCAACGAAAGCGAGGAGTCTTCAAGTAGGTGGATATTTGATTTTGCCAGGAAAGTATGTCCGGACTCTGTTCCTGAGCAAAATATTGTTCGCGATGCGTCTCCGGGCCACGACGCGATAGAATCACCTTTTACGATGGCAGAATTTTCAGTTGCCCTCCTGTCCTGTAGCAATAACGCGCCTGGGTTAGATAGAATCAAATTCAACTTGTTGAAGAATCTACCCGGCAATGCCAAGAGGCGCTTGTTGAACTTGTTCAATAAGTTCCTGGAGCAAAACATTGTACCGCAGGATTGGAGGCAAGTGAAGGTGATCGCCATCCAAAAACCAGGGAAACCAGCTTCTGATCACAACTCTTATAGGCCGATTGCAATGCTATCCTGTATCCGGAAATTGATGAAAAAAATGATACTCCGTCGTTTAGACCACTGGGTCGAATCAAATGGTCTACTATCAGAAACTCAATTTGGCTTCCGCCGTGCCAAAGGGACGAATGATTGTCTTGCGTTGCTTTCAACAGATATTCAGCTGGCGTATGCTCGTAAAGAACAAATGGCGTCTGCGTTCTTGGACATTAAGGGGGCTTTTGATTCCGTTTCTATTGACATTCTTTCGGGTAAACTTCACCGACAAGGATTTTCTCCAATTTTGAACAATTTTTTGCACAATTTGTTGTCCGAAAAGCACATGCATTTTACGCATGGCGATTTGGCAACTTTTCGCATTAGCTACATGGGTCTTCCCCAGGGCTCATGTTTAAGCCCCCTTCTTTACAACTTTTATGTAAATGACATCGACGAATGTCTGGCAAATTCATGCACGATAAGACAACTTGCAGACGACAGTGTAATCTCTGTTACAGGAGCCAAAGCTGCCGATTTGCAAGGACCATTGCAAGATACCTTGGACAATTTGTCTGCTTGGGCTTTACAGCTAGGTATCGAATTCTCTCCGGAGAAGACTGAGATAGTAGTTTTTTCTAGGAAGCATGAACCTGCTCAGCTTCAAACACAATTAATGGGTAAAACGATTTCTCAGGTTTTGGTACACAAATATCTTGGTGTCTGGTTCGACTCTAAAGGCACCTGGGGTTGTCACGTGAGGTATCTGATGAAAAAATGTCAACAAAGAGTGAATTTTCTTCGTACAATAACCGGACAATGGTGGGGAGCCCATCCAGGAGACCTTATAAGGCTTTACCAAACAACGATATTGTCTGTTATTGAATACGGGTGTTTCTGCTTCCGCTCCGCAGCAAACACACATTTGATCAAACTGGAGCGAATACAATATCGTTGTTTGCGTATCGCCTTAGGTTGCATGCAGTCGACCCATACGATGAGTTTGGAGGTTTTAGCTGGAGTACTACCATTGAAAAACCGCTTCCGGAGCCTGTCTTCTCGTATTCTAATCAAATGTGAGGTCTTGAACCGTCCCGTGATTGAAAATTTTGAAAGGTTAATCGAACTTAATTCTCAAACCCGTTTTATGACATTGTATTTCAATCACATGTCCCAAAATATTAACCCTTCTTCGAATATTCCAAATCGTGTCGACTTATCAAATACTTCTGATTCTACTGTGTTTTTCGATACATCCATGATAGAAGAAACTCGTGGAATCCCGGATCATTTACGCGTGCAGCAGATCCCTAAATTTTTTTCCAATAAATATCGAAACATCAACTGCGACAATATGTACTACACTGACGGATCACTTCTTGATGGGTCCACTGGCTTCGGTATCTTCAATAACAATTTAACCGTCTCCCATAAGCTCGATAATCCTGCTTCTGTTTACGTCGCAGAATTAGCTGCAATTCAGTACACCCTAGGGATTATCGAAAAAATGCCCACGGACCATTATTTCATCTTTACGGACAGTCTCAGTTCCATTGAGGCTCTCCGATCGATGAAAGATGTTAAGCACTCTCCGTATTTCCTGGGGAAAATACGGGAACATCTGAGTGCTTTATCCGAAAAATCTACTCAGATTACCTTAGCGTGGGTCCCTTCTCACTGCTCGATACCGGGTAATGAGAAAGCGGACTCTTTGGCTAAGGTGGGCGCAACAAACGGTGATATTTATGAAAGACCAATTGCCTTTAATGAATTTTTCGCACTTGTACGTCAGAATACGATCATCAGTTGGCAAAATGCTTGGACCAGAGGGGAATTGGGAAGGTGGTTACATTCCATAATCCCCAAAGTATCGACGAACCCGTGGTTCAAGGGGTTGGATGTAGGTCGGGATTTCATTTGCGTGATGTCCCGGCTTATGTCCAATCACTATAGATTTGACGCGCTCTTCCGTCGTGTTGGGCTCGGGGAAAGTGGTATCTGTGCCTGTGGTGAAGGTTATCACGACATAGAGCATGTGGTTTGGTCATGCCCTGTACACCGTGACGCCAGGTCTAAATTAATAGCTTCCCTGCAGGCCGAGGGTAGACAGCCGGCTGTTCCTGTTCGTGATGTCTTGGCGAGCCGTGACCTATCCTACATGTCCCTTATATACGTTTTCCTGAAATCCATCCACGCCCCAGTCTAGTCCCGTTCCCCTCCGTCTACACCCAACAAAACGACAAGAACACGTTTGAACCTTAAGCACAAAACCAGCAACCAGACCCCGCACAATAGAACCAGGACCCAAGGACTACGAGCCTCTGTCCCAACTCACGACATCGTGGCTCAGCAGAACGAATCCATACATGCCATTCGACGATTATCAGACGACCATTGAACAACAAAACACTGATTGGAAATCCCATGCTAGTTTTAAGTTAGACTTAATTTCAGCTCGTAGTCGGCAGCGAGGATAAAAAATTTGCTTTAGTTTTTAAGTCATCAGATATAATTGGCGCCGTTAAACATTGTATTTGTGCCGTGTCAAATAAATGTTATGTGAAGAAAAAAAAAAAAAAAAAAAAATATATATATATATATATATATATATATATATATATATATATATATATATATTTATTTATATATATATATACATATATACATATATACATAATATATATATATATATATATATATATATATATATATATATATATATATATATATATATATATATATATATATATATATATATATATATATATATATATATAAATATATATATATATATATATATATATATATATATATATATATATATATTTTTTTTTTTTTTTTTTCTTCCCCTATCGTTTATTTGACACGGCACAAATACAATTTAATGTTTAACGGCGCCAATTATATCTGATGACTTAAAATCTTTAAGCAAATTTTTTTATCCTCGCTGCCGAGTACGAGCTGAAATTAAGTCTATCTTAAAACTAGCATATATATTTCAATTAATTTTTTGTAGTTGAATGGTCGTCTGATGATCGTCGAATGGCCATGGATATGCAGCATGTATGGATTTGTTCTGCTAAGCCACGATGCTATGAGCTGGGACAGGGGCTTGTAATCCTCGGGTTCTGGAAGTATTGTGCGGGGTTCAGTTGCTGGTTATGGTTCGTTGTTGTTGTTCGCTGTTGTTCAAGCCAAGATATCACGAAAGGCCTCAGGTTCTCAGGTCCTGGCGGATTCGTGTGGGGTTCAGTTGATGATTGATGATTCGATGGTCTATGACGTGTTCTTGCCGTTTTGTTGAATGTGGATGGAAAAGAATGGGACTAGACTGGGGCGTGGATGGATTTCAGGAAAATGTATATAAGGGACATGTAGGGTAGGTCACGACTCGCCAAGACATCACGAACAGGAACAGCTGGTCCTCTACCCTCGGCCCGGAGGGAAATTATTAATTTAGACCTGGCGTCACGGTGTACAGGGCATGACCAAACAACGTGCTCTATGTCGTGATAACCTTCACCACAGGCACAGATACCACCTTCCCCGAGCCCAATACGACGGAGATGCGTATCAAATCTATAGTGATTGGACATAAGCCGCGACATCACGCAAATGAAATCTCGACCTACATCCAACCCCTTGAACCACGGGCTCGTCGATACCTTGGGGATAATGGAATGTAACCACCTTCCCAGTTCCCCTCTAGTCCAAGAATTTTGCCAAATGATGATCGTATTCTGACGTACAAGTGCGAAAAACTCATTAAAAGCAATTGGTCTTTCATAAATTTCACCGTTTGTTGCGCCCACCTTAGCCAAAGAGTCCGCTTTCTCATTACCCGGTATCGAGCAGTGAGAAGGGACCCACGCTAAGGTAATCTGATACGATTTTTCGGATAAAGCACTCAGATGTTCCCGTATTTTCCCCAGGAAATACGGAGAGTGCTTAACATCTTTCATCGAACGGAGAGCCTCAATGGAACTGAGACTGTCCGTAAAGAGGAAATAATGGTCCGTGGGCATTTTTTCGATAATCCCTAGGGTGTACTGAATTGCAGCTAATTCTGCGACGTAAACAGAAGCAGGATTATCGAACTTATGGGAGACGGTTAAATTGTTATTGAAGATACCGAAGCCAGTGGACCCATCGAGAAGTGATCTGTCAGTGAAGAACATATTGTCGCAGTTGATATTTCGATATTTATTAGAAAAAATTTTGGGGATTCCACGAGTTTCTTCTATCATGGATGTATCGAAAAACACAGTAGAATCAGAAGTATTTGATAAGTTGACACGATTTGGAATATTCGAAGAAGGGTTAATATTTTGGGACATGTGATTGAAATACAATGTCATAAAACGGGTTTGAGAATTAAGTTCGATTAACCTTTCAAAATTTTCAATCACAGGACGGTTCAAAACCTCACATTTGATAAGAATACGAGAAGACAGGCTCCAAAAGCGGTTTTTCAATGGTAGTACTCCAGCTAAGACCTCCAAACTCATCGTATGGGTCGATTGCATGCAACCCAAGGCGATACGCAAACAACGATATTGTATTCGCTCCAGTTTGATCAAATGTGTGTTTGCTGCGGAGCGGAAGCAGAAACACCCGTACTCAATAACAGACAATATCGTTGTTTGGTAAAGCCTTATAAGGTCTCCTGGATGGGCTCCCCACCATTCTCCGGTTATTGTACGAAGAAAATTCACTCTTTGTTGACATTTTTTCATCAGACACCTCACGTGACAACCCCAGGTGCCTTTAGAGTCGAGCCAAATACCAAGATATTTGTGTACCAAAACCTGAGAAATCGTTTTACCCATTAATTGTGTTTGGAGCTGAGCAGGTTCATGCTTCCTAGAAAAAACTACTATCTCAGTCTTCTCCGGAGAGAATTCGATACCTAGCTATATTATATATATTAGGCTGTCCCACAATAATCGATGTTGAAAAAGTCAAGGTGCTCAACCCTAAATTGAAAGATAATGTTATTTATAGCATTTTTGTAGAACATTTCGACTTTTTAAAAAAATCGTTTTCAGGCTGCCCAAATGTGATTTATGAAAAAATGACTTTTTCAACCTACAATACCACTCTTTTGCACTTTTTTCAAATCTGTTCGATTCCTAAAGTTTTCCATATATTTTTTTATTTTTGTGCGGTTGTTTTTGAATATTTTGCATGGTTTGGTTCAGCATCGCATTCAATTATTTGACTCACAGAGCCTATTGAACATCACAAAAAAGTAAATTTTTATCATAGTTTTAAGATAAAACCCTTCAAAACACATATGAAAAACTTTTTTGATCGAGAACTGAAATTTCTACTGCAAAGCGGGGTTCAAGATGAAAACTTACATGAAAAAAGATCCTTGATATCTCATCGGGGGGCTGAGATATTGGCGTTTTTACATGTGATGAAAAACTATGCATTTTGTCAAAAATGCCATTAAAGCTCAATATCTTAATTGCACAGTGTTTTATTTTGCCGTTTGTGTGTAAAATTTCCTAAATAGTGATTCAAATGTTGATTATAGCCATAAGATATGTTCGGAGAAGTTTCAGGATATCCAGAAACGCATCTTTTAATGTAGTGAAATGGGTTCTCAATCCACCTATGAGTGAGATAAAAAACTTACTTTTTAATCAGAATAAGATAGATGCAAGATGTCTTCGACAAAGTTTTAGGTTATTTCAGAACAAGAAACTTTATCGTAGACACCATGTTTCTACCTCTTACATATTACGAGTAACATTGAGTTTTCTATTAGAAGGTACTAAAAATCACAATTTCCGTTCTAACTTTTTTCGCAGATTTTTCTGAATTTTCGAACCTACTACTAAGTAATCAGTCATCCAAAAATGCATTTGTTTTCTGAACATTGTTCTATTTTATCTCCTAAAATAATACAGTTATTTAACATATTTGTTAAAATGCATAGTTTTCCATCACATAGAAAAATGCCAATATTTCAGCTCCCCGATGAGATATCAAGTATCTCTTTTCATGTAAATTTTCGTAGTAAGTCCCGCTTTGCAATGAAAGTTTCAATTCTTGATCAAATTTTTTCTATTTGTGTTTTGAAGGGTTTTATCTTAAAATTTTTTTTTGTGATGTTAAATGGGCTCTGGGAGTCACAAAACTGAATGCAATGCTGAACTGAACCATGCAAAATATTCAAAAACAACCCCACAGAAATAAAAAAAATATATGGAAAAATTAAGGAATCGAACAGAATTGAAAAAAGTGCAAAAGAGTGGGTTTGTAGCTTAAAAAAGTAATTTTTTCATAAATCACATTTGGGCAACCTGAAAACAATTTTTTAGTGAGTCGAAATGTTCTACAAAAATGCAATAAATAACATTATCTTTCAATTTAGGGCAGAGCACCTTGACCTTTTCAACATCGATTTTTTTTGGGACACCCTAATATATATATAAATTTAACGAATTTAACAACTAAAGAAACGCGTGTGTATTATTCAGAATTTTCCTACAACATGGTGTCTTGAATTAAAGAGGAAATTGAAACTGTCATTTAGGTTGCCAGCAGTGTCAATAACGTTTACATATGGAGGGGTAAGACAGTCAAAAAATGATACACTGAACATAAATTTCACTCTCATTACTCCTGCTCAATTGATGTAACATTTAATTTTTCTCGTAGTCGACGAAACTGTGCTGCAGGTAGCCCCTTGGTCATAATGTCTGCTTCTTGTTGCACCGTTGATACGTATTGCAATTCAATGTGCCCCTGCTGAAGCAAGTCGGAGACAAATTGATATTTGACATCGATGTGCTTAGCCGACTTCTGGCCTTCGGCTCCCGAACGATTCTTATAGTACTCTGGTTGTTCGTGCATAACGAAACCATCAGACGTCATCATTCATCAGCCCCCAACCCCGACTCCTAGAAAAATTATTCTAGAGAACCGGTTCAAGCAGTGCTACCAACCAGTTCGCCCATCTATTGCTTCCGGACTCTAGGATATATAAACAACGTCAACAGTCAGTGCGCTCTCTCTTCACTTCATTCGTTCGATTCGTCAGCAGCAAGCAGTCCAATCACAAATCACAAAATTATAATTATTATATAGTAGTTGTAGTTAAATTTAGTTAATATAGTAACGCTAAGTGAATTAAGTCAAATACAGTGATTTTCTTACCTACATCCCGCGTTCACGATTGCAACCTAAAAAGGAGAAAGTGATTGGACTTACCTGGCAAAGTGCTAATATTTACCTGTGAGTGAAACTGTGATTTTTTGGTCTTCTGCTGCTCACCTGAGCATTCGACATTTGGTCCTTCGAACCGGATTTACGTGAACTCCGTAATCCGCACCTTTTCTGATCATCGTTTCGTCGCCATTCCTGCTTTTGTACCGCTCACTGGGAGCGTCGTAAATTCGCCATCGCGATTGTTGCTGTTCGCTGCTGTTTGCTACTGTTTGCTGTGCCGCCATCGCATAATCTGAGTACACCTCTACTCGCTTTAATCACTGGGAAAAACGTGGATACGGAAAGGAACCCACTGTTGGAATAAATTCAAGGCATTTTCTGCCTGTTCTCAGGAAATTGGCATTCCAAAAGTTTTACTGGTGTCGTTTGTGCTGCGCGGTCTGTTGCTTTACAGATTCCGCTTCCGCGAAGCTAAAATTCATCTTCCCGCTGCTATTCACATTCATCTGCTGGTTACTGCTACAACCCGTGAGCGTCTAGAAGGGACATCGATTGGTGTTATTTTGATTATCAAGGCACTTTTTCGCCTTTAGAAGGTAATTAGGGTTCCAAATCCCGTCATACGTCTCGTTTGCGCTACGCGGTCTTCTGTCTTCAGATTTCAATAAAAATGGCTGCTGAACGTCGCCTCAAAACGCTGAAGCTGCGTCAAAGAAGCCTGCATTCATCTTTCAACGCCATTAAGGCGTTTGTAGACGAGTACGACGCGAACCAACGATGCCAACGAAGTGCCAGTCCGATTAAAGAGCATCATCAAACTTTGGGTGGACATGAATACAGTTCAGGCTGAACTCGAAACGCTATACGAGTCCAACCTAGAAGAACAACTTGAGCAGCGGACGGAGTACGAGTCAGCCTACGCAATTAGTTAGAAACGCAATAGAATTTGAAGAAAAATATTATATAAAAAACAATATCGCACGCTTAGCCTTGGGGCGTAGTAGTACCTGTTATTAGTGGAAGTTAAAATACTGGGTATTTAGTTCTGCTTTGAGTGATTTTAAACGACTTTTGCGAACGTACCGAGTTAAGAAACACTTTACACCTATATTGTTTATTTATCGCGCCAACGAAAGACGGGACGAAGGAGCAACAATGGATAGTAATAAAATATGCGGTGAATGCAAACTGGATGTCCACGACTTGGAGCCAGTTTGTTACGGCTTCTGTGAAACTTTTTATCACCTTCGTCCTCAGTGCTGTGGTTTAATCAACGCTCGTGCAAAGATATTTTTACGCAGGGCAAAGCTTTATTTATTTGTCCTGACTGCCGAGTTGAACTGAACGGCAGAAGTATCCGCTCGTACATAGCTGATTTACGCTCAAATTGTCCTTCCTCGCCTTCCAACTCGGATGCCCTGAAAAAGCAAGTGCACCAGCTTTCTGGTTTGGTTGAAGCACTGAATAAGAAAGTGGACGATTTTGTTTGCAAAACTGATAGCTCTTCTGTGGTAATCGAGCCGAAAACCCCTCAGTGGCCCAAAATAGGGGCTAAACGTCGCCGCAAGGAGCCTGAGCAATTGTTATCGCCTACCAGTGATCGTGTTACGAAATCAATTGATATAAGTGATCTTTCGGTCCCGTTCATTACTGCTGCTGCACCGCTGCCGAAGTTTTGGCTCTATTTATCCGGCTTTCAACCACTGATTACTAATGACGATGTGAGTAAAATTATCGGACGGTGTTCAGAAATAACTGAGCCAGTGGAAATCATACGCCTTGTTCCAAAAGGAATGGATGTTTCAACCATGACATTCGTTTCTTTCAAAATTGGTCTGGATCCAGCTCTAAAGGACAAATCGCTGGATGCTGAAAGTTGGCCGGTTGGAATAAGATTCAGGGAGTTCATTGATCAGTCAAAAAACTACACCCAGTAAGCGGCTGTTTCGACAATGATGTACCCTGTTCGACACGGCAGAATGCCGACAATTTTGTTTCAATGCGATGTTTTTCGGACGGTGGGAGCCAAAGGCGAGTATCTGAATTTTTTAAACACTGACCCAGCACTCAGTTGTTGCACGTTACAGCATACTTCTCCTGACGACGGCGATGCCATTTGGATCTTCTACCAGAATGTTCGTGGCCTGCGCACTGAAATTGACGACTTGTTCCTGGCTGCTAGCGAGAGCACTTACGATGTCATCATTTTGACGGAAACTGGACTTAACAACAATATTAACGACCTTCAGCTTTTTGGTACGGCATACAACGTGTTCCGGTGTGATCGTTGCCCTCAAAACAGTTGTAAATCGCGTCTCGGAGGTGTGCTTGTTGCTGTTGCTAGTTTTTTTTTTTTTTTTATTCTCGTTTATTTTCCATCGGTCTAGTTCCGCCACTGTTGTGGCCAATCACCGACGCCCAGGGAGGCGACTCCACACCCAGGACCCTAACTCACGACCCGTTTATTAACGGACCGGCGCCAACGGCTTTACTTCCTCATGCGATGGAAGGCGTGATCCCAGAGATTTTTCGCCTCAGAAAATCTCCCGGTGTCGGCTAGGATTGAATCTAGACCAGTTGGGTTGGTTGTGAGTGGATCACGCCACCTCACAACCATCGACACCTATGTCGGCGGTGGGATTCGAACCCAGGCGTCGAGCGTGGTTGACGGAGACGTTACCAACCACACTAGGCCCCCGCTCTTACTGCTGTTGCTAGTTGTTATGCTAGTAATACTATATGTACTAATAACGGGCAAAACTTGGAGCAGATTTGTGTGTCTTCCGTCGTCAAAAGTAAAAAAGTTGCTTATTTTTGCGGTGTATATTCCGCCTGACAGGAGTAGCGACATCTCTATATTGAACGACCACTTAGCAACTATCGACGAATTAAGAACAAATGCTGCACTAGAAGATACCATTTTCGTTTGTGGTGACTATAATCAGCCACGCATCCAATGAGTGGGTGGCACTGACGGCATCTACTGTGGTAATGCAAACCAACTTCCTGAGTCAAGTTGTATTCTATTAGATGGCATGGATTACATGAATTTGAGCCAAGCTAACCTGGTACGTAATCGACTAGATCGTACACTCGATCTGATTTTCTGTACTTCTGAGCAGAAGCTTAGTGTCACTGTATGCCCCGTCCCGTTCCTGCCTATCGATTGTCACCACCCACCGTTAGAAATTTCAATGCCCGCCGTCACTGACTGTTCTGTACCAATTGTTGCTAACACTGAACGAATGCCGAATTACCGCAAGATAAATTTTACTACTTTATTTGAGTACCTATCGACGGTGAATTGGGATTTCCTATTTGCTCTCAGCGACGTCGATGGTATGGCCGAAAAGTTTTGTGATGTCATATGCTCGTGGCTTCTGAGAAATATACCAACCAAACGTGCTGCAGCTTCGCCTGCTTGGAGTACACCGGGATTAAAGAAACTGAAACGGAAGCGCAATGCATGCCTGCGTAGATTGCGGCGCCAACGAACTGTCGAACATAAGCTGAATTTTTAAATAGCTTGCAATGCTTACCGTCGACTCAACGCTGCGCTCTACAAGTCCTACGTCCTGCGTATTCAATCGAGTCTTCGGCGTAATCCCAAAGGATTCTGGAATTTTGTTGACTCTAAACGGAACACATCATAGATCCCATCGAGTGCTTTTCTTGGCCAAGAAACAGCCACGACTGCTGCAACCACATGCAACCTTTTTGCTAAACATTTTGCCTCGGTTTTCGTCTCTGGTTGTACATCTCAGCTCGAGGCCGATTGTGCTGCCGCCGATGTTCCAGCCGATTTGATCGACTTACGGTCTTTCGTAACAACGAATGAAATGGTGGCTGATGCAGCGAAGAAATTAAAGTGTTCTTATTCACCTTGCCCAGATGGAGTACCTGCTGCAGTTTTAACCCATTGTATAACAGCACTAGTAGAACCGGTGTTGTATTTTTAACCGTTCGTTCCATGAAGATAAATTTCCGTTATTGTGGAAACAGTCCTACATGTTTCCAGTTTACAAAACCGGCGACCGTAGAAACGTGAAAAATTACCGCGGAATAACAAGTCTCTCTGCTGCGTCAAAACTTTTCGAAATTATAGTGTGCGATGTACTTCAAGAGCGTACTAAAAATTATATTTCCTTTGACCAACATGGTTTCATGCCTGGCCGATCAGTGGCTACTAATTTACTGCAATTTACCTCTATTTGTATTGCAAGTCTGGAACAGAAGGCTCAGATGGATGTCATCTATACGGACTTGAAAGCCGTTTTGACAAAATTGACCACCGAATACTGCTCTGCAAACTCTCCCGACTTGAAGCTTCAAGTAAACTAGTTTCGTGGTTCAAATCGTACCTTTCGGATAGAGTACTGCAAGTTAAAATTGACTCCTGCACTTCGAAACGTTTTTCTAACGCGTCAGGAATCCCTCAGGGAAGCAACCTGGGTCCACTGCTCTTCATATTATTTTTTAATGATGCCGCCCTTTTACTACAGAATAACTGCAAACAAGTTTATGCGGACGACCTAAAACTTTATTTCGTTGTGCGTACAGTTGAGGATTGTGAACGTCTGCAATCATTACTTGATATTTTTGCCAATTGGTGTCATAGGAATAAGCTGTGTCTTAGTATTGACAAATGTGTAGTAATTACGTTTCATCGCATCCCCAAGCCTATTACTTTCGCGTATGTAATTGATGGCGTAACACTCAGGAGAGTTGATCAGGTGAATGACCTTGGCATCCTGTTGGATACAAAAATGTCGTTTGACTGCTTGAAACTGCTGCTGTAGTATGGTGCCCATATCAAACATCGTGGAGTTTAGGAATTGAGCGCATCCAGAAACGTTTTCTTAGACTGGCCCTAAAGAATTTACCATAGCGCAATCCATCAGAACTTCCACCGTATCCTGACCGATGTCGACTTCTGGGTATGGACACACTGAACGACGACGAACAATTCAACAATATATATATATATATATATATATATATATATATATATATATATATATATATATATATATATATATATATATATATATATATATATATATATATATATATATATATATATATATATATATATATATATATATATATATATATATATATATATATATATATATATATATATATATATATATATATATATATATATATATATATATATATATATATATATATATATATATATATATATATATATATATATACTATAGAAGAAGGTTTAATAAAAAAAGATGTTTCTGCTCTCTATTTTGAATACAAAAAAGGTTTTACAAATATTTACGTTGGCATGCGTTCTCGTTGCGGCCGTCGGTCGGTTGGGCGCTTGCGAGAAACCGTGAACGTCTGCTGACAAGCGAGGTGCGTGGCTGAGCGAAGAGCCACTCGGAGAAGAAAACGGGTGAACGTACCTTGAGTGACGAAAGCTACAGTAAACGTAACCGCAAGAAAGGACTATACCGATTAAGAAAGATCTGAATTTTCTGCACAATTGAGCATAGGAATAAAGTACAGTGCTAGCCGTATACGCATACAACAGTACACCAAGAACGCACCACAACGGTGCAAGGTCGATCCATAAGGTCACTGTGTGTGAAGCAGCAACGATCGATCCTACATCTCGGCTGCTGCTGAAACCAAAAGCGCAGAGAAAAAATAGATACGCCTGTGTGTGCCTCCCACTCGTTGTCACGCGTCGCAGGACTAATTCATCCCAGAATTCGCGAAATTTAACCTAAAAACCAGTCTAATGTATTTGCATCCAAAAAGAGAGATACAGAAATTTTGAAAATTAAGAAGTCGTGTATAAAACAGCCGTATGGGGACAGAAAGCCCCTCCCCTGTCGGGGGAGGGAATTCACTCGTTACAACGCTGCCAAATTGGATGGATCCAGATGGAGATAGGATTACAACAAAAACACTCCTGCTTCGAGCGGTAAGTGGAATGCAAAACGGTGATTTATCACAATCAAGTACGTCCTCAACCCCCCCACGTCCCGTAATTTCACTTCCAACCGACCCATTCCTAATAAACAAATCGATCGACTTGGCATTGAACGGAGACTCTAAAAAATTAGTTACTGCAACAAAAGAAGCTCGCGGAACACGGTACGTACTTCGAACAGCATCCAAAAGAGCATTTAACGTACTTTGCTCTATTACACAAATGGTTGACGGCACTCAGATTGAAATCCTCCCACATCAAACGCCTAATTTCTCTGAAGGTGTTGTGTATGATGTAGATACAATAAATTTAGACACTAACTCATTACTTGAAAATCTTGCTGATCAACAGGTGATTAATGTACGTCGGATAACAAAACGCACGGGAGATACTGTAAAAAATACGCCACTGGTTGTTCTAACTTTCGATAAGTCCTACCTGCCAGCATATATATACTACGGCCTCGTCCGGCTAGCAGTGAGGAGATACTACCCCTCACCACCACAGTGTTATGACTGCGCAAAATACGGCTATTCACGAAAATCCTGCAACGCACCGCCTGTTTGCCACAACTGTTCTAAAACCCACGAAAATGAAAACGAAAGCTTCGAAACATGCATGTTACCCAAATTCTGTCGCAATTGTGAAGGAGAACACGGCTCAACCGACAAAAAGTGCCCGATTTACCAAAACGAAAAAGCTATACTAAAACTAAAAAACCGACCTGAATATGACCTTCGGGGAGGCTCGAACAGAATTCTACAGCCGCCAAAGAGAAACAACTTATGCTAAGCAAACTCAGAGAGGTATGCCGCAAAGGGAAGAGGAGAAAAGTAGGCAAATAAAAGCGCTGCAGGAGGAACTAACCAAACAGAAAGAGGAATTGTCAGAAACCGCCACATTGAAAGAAGAAGTTGCTAAGCTACGGGCCCAACTGATAAATGCAAACGAATACAAGCAGGAAATAACAGCAATGCGGATAGAGTTAAAAAATATAGAGAGGCATATACAAATGCTGCCCAAGAATTATTAACTTTGAAAGATCAAATAACTACCAATAAACCCACTACAACGAACACCATAACGGCCACCGTATCTGAACCACAAAACAAGAGACAGAAAGTAGAGATGGTCGGGTTTGATGTTTTTCAAACCCGTACCCGACCCGAACCCGAATTTTTTTTTCGGTCGAAACCCAAGCCCGACCCGAACCCGAAACTTTTTTTTTCGTTCAAACCCGAATCCGACCCAAACCCGAAAACTTTATTTCTTTGAAACCCGAACCCGACCCGAACCCGAAATTGTGAAATCCGAAACCCGACCATCTCTAACAGAAAGTCAAATCCGGCGACGAAAATTGTGACGACCTCAGACTGCCCGCATCACAACACAATCCCACGATATGCCAAACTGAACAACCGTCTGATCAGCAAAACATATTAACCATTCGAAACTCAAGAGAGAGAAACAAACCCTGTAGAAGTAACATGCCACTGCACAATACAAGAAGTCGAAATAACAACCTTGTTCCCACTACTAGGCAAAATAATAAAAACAATATCGATATGGATATAGACGTAGCAAATATATCCGACTAAACATTATTACAACAAAACAAAAACATTACTCACAACAACCCGAAACGAGCCTACAGAATAATGAAAATGTAACACATCAATCAAACAGAGTAACCAATTCACTCCTCCCAACCCCTCAGGCGTCGGAAGTACCGCGTAGCGAAGATTCTGACGCTGTTGGGGCACCCACAAGCCCAAAAAACTCCGATCTCTCAAAATTTTCCCAAACATACCATGTACTTGATGATGATTCCACACTCACCTACGAACTTCAACCAAACCAGGAGAAACACTGTTTACCGCCTGAGACCAGCAGAGAAGAGACGCACAAGAGTTGAAACACTCGTCCCTCTGAAGGATTACAGAACCCAATGACCAATAGCAATACTGAAAAGGAAAAAAGCAATACTGTTTATTCACCAGCAGGAGAAAGCAAAAGCAAAAACCAGTCATATGTTACCTCATGGAATATACAAGGGCTACGTACAGGAAAAGCCGAATTGGACCTAATCATTAAATAGTATCAACCAATTGTCATATGTCTCCAAGAAACAATGTGCCCCACACGTGTAACCCCAAGCATCAGCGGATACAAAGTGTACCATAGACCAAGAGCCGGCGGCGGCCGAGCGGCTGGCGGAGTATTTGTTGCTGTCAAATTGAATATAGATAGCGAAGAACTGGACGTCATTTCAAACTTGGAAGCTATTGTTGTACGAGTTGGTGCCCCGCTAAACACGTGCATCATAAATATGTATCTTCCACCAAGTGAAAGCATTGATAAGCCTGAATTAAAAAACCTGATTCAAAGTACCCCAACACCTTTTCTTCTTGTAGGAGATATAAACGCTCACCACCCCCTTTGGGGATCACAAACTTGCAGTTCAAGAGGAGCAATTATGGAAGAAGTTTTCGAAGAAACAGAACTAATAGTTCTAAATAACGGTGAATCAACATGTATAAACCACTCAACTGGCAGAGGATCCTGCATTGATGTCGCTTGCTGCTCTCCACAACTAGCAGGAAATTTAGATTGGTCAGTCGCAGACGATACCCACGGAAGCGACCATCTACCTATGTTTATGGCGTTCCCAGGAAATAACCAACAGTCTCGACATGTCAAAAAATGGAAAATTGATGAAGCAGATTGGGACCAGTATGAAGCAATAATTAATTTCCGGCGAATCGATGATGCAGAAAAACAAATAAAGGAAATTACCAAAGAGACTTTGCGAGCTGCAGAAGTCACAATACCAAAGATTGACCGAAGTTGCACTGATAGAAAATCTGTCCCTTGGTGGAATGAAGAAATTGCAAAAACAGTTAGGACCCGCAAAAAGCACTAAGAAAATTGAGGAGAATGCCAAATGAACACTCTGACAAACAACGGGCACTAGACGAGTTTATAACAGCACGGAAAGACTCAAGAGAAGCTATACAAAAAGCTAAAACAGAAACCTGGAAAAAATTTGTTGCGACATTCAATACGAGCACACCGGTCAAGGAAATGAGGGGTAACTATCGACGCATACAAGGTAAAACTCATGCCACCCGCATACAGGCTGTAACTAGCGAAAATAGACACGTAACAGAAGACTTAGACATCGCAGAAGCACTCTGCACTGCGTTTAGCACAGTTTCCAGCAATGATACATACAGCATTGCATTTCTAAGCCACAAGGAAGAAATAGAGAGCCACCCACTAAACATAC
Organism: Wyeomyia smithii; assembly: GCF_029784165.1. Classification (NCBI taxonomy): domain Eukaryota; kingdom Metazoa; phylum Arthropoda; class Insecta; order Diptera; family Culicidae; genus Wyeomyia; species Wyeomyia smithii. The sequence continues at coordinate 140,733,247 of NC_073695.1, forward strand.
CAGCTACAGACGATGCTGAATATAACCGAAGCTATACGCTCAACGAAATTCAAGTTGCTCTAGAGGGTCTAAAAGGAAGCTCTCCAGAAGAAGACGGATTACACTACGCAATGATAATCCACCTGCCTACAGACTGCAAACAAATACTACTGAATGCGTACAACAAACTCTGGAATGAGTCGGTCTACCCGCAAGCATGGACCAAATCAATAGTAATACCAATATTCAAAGGGAAGGGAGAAAGAATCAACCCAAAAAACTATCGACCAATATATCTGAACAGTTGCGTAGGAAAGATCTTTGAGTAGGAAAGCATGAACAGTAGATTAACTCACAAACTAGAAACCCGAAACCTACTGTACAAACACCAATACGCTTTCAGGAAAGGCAAATCAACCGTTGATTACCTAATACAACTCGAAAAAGTTTTACTAGAAGCATTAAATAAAAAAAACTACGCACAAGCGGTCTTTTTAGATATAGCAAAAGCTTATGATACTACATGGAGGAGATTGGTGCTTAATAAGCTTGGTACGTGGAATATCGGGTGCCGAATGCTCCTATTTATTGTTAAAAGATGTTTTAAAGTGGCCACCAACGGAGTACAATCAGATGAGCAGCAAATGAAAACGGGACTATGTCAAGGATCGGTGCTGAGTGTCACGTTATTTTTAATTGCCATTAACACGATCGTTGATTGTCTACCTCAGGGTGTACATTGCTTCATTTATGCTGATGATGTAACCTTGATTGCTGAGGGAGGAAGCCACGCAGAAGTAGAAGCGAAATTGCAAAGCGCGCTAAACGCCATCAGCCAATGGCAGGACGAAACTGGTTTTAAAATCTCAGCAGAAAAATCCTCAACAATGATTTTCAAACGCACCACTGTACGAAAAATACAGCTGAGCAAACTTGCGTTGGAAGGAGAAGCAATCGCACTAAACAAAACGCATAAATGCCTCGGAGTAACGATTGATCAAAGACTACTTTTGCACAAGCATGTGGAACTTGCAAACAGCGGCTTCAGTTCCTTCGCTACGTAGCAAATACATCTTGGGGAGGGGACAGAGCAACAATAACAGAGCTATACAAAGCAACTATTCTCGAAAAATGCTATATGCTGCACCTATGCTATCGTCTATCCAAAATTCAACACTGCGAAAGCTCGACACCATATATAACGCTGGTTTGCGAGCGATTAGTGGAGCTTTCTACACTAGTCCTAAGGCCAGTCTGCATGCGGAGTCAGGAATCCTCGAGCTGCGAGTGCTAATATAGCAACGAACTGCAATGCTCTCGGCCAAACTATTGGTCAATGATGACTCTGCAGGAGCCAGAGAGATAGAAGAACATAATAGAACACCAAACACCCTCGAGGAAGAACTTGGTACAGGCAACAGTAGCAGCTCCGGCGAACTGTGGGGAGAAACCCAAACAGAGCCCAGAAAACCCGCAATAACACGGGGTAATCAACTTGTGGAACAGCTAGGAATGGAACTACCCGGTATAAAAGCCTTTTCGATGCCAAACTGCGCCCCCTGGGACCAAAAAACCATACCGATTGACAAAAGCCTGTACCATGAAACCAAGCGAACATCCAATAGCATGGTAATCCAGAAACTATTTTCAAAGCTGAAGGCAACACCTTACAGGTATCATCAGACGTTATATACAGACGGATCAAGGAAAGACGATAAAAGTGGGTTCAGTGTTGTTGGAGAGAATATAACCATAAGACGGCGAATTGATGACACGAGTAGCATTTACAAAGCAGAAAGCGAAGCTGTCAAAGAAGCTACGGTATGGGCTACTAACCAGGATGGAGCTGATATGCACAGACTCACTCAGCGTGATTTCAGAATTAGAAAAAAAGGAAATTACAAGTAAGTGGAGAGACGAGATGGCGATGCTGTTTAATCGCTGCATTGAAACACGCAAGCACATAGATTACTGCTGGGTGCCGAGTCACATCGGTATACCAAGTAATGAATTAGCGGATAGAGAAGCGAAAGCCTCACTGGCAGGTATCATCGACAGAACGATAAAACTGAACTACAAAGAGGTACAAACAAATATTGAAAATCAACTTAATTTGGTCTGGCAGCAACAATGGAATAGCATAAGAAACAACAAACTGAGGGAAGTAAAATAGTAGGAGGGTGGTATCCAAGACACGACCGCATAGTTGACGTAGGACTACAATATTTTTATATATTTATTTTGAAGCTATGTTTGATTTGAGCTCGTTTTACTTTTGTAGTTTGCTTGATTTATTTTAACCAATTTAAGCTCAACATCTTCCAAAGGGAAGTTATTTTGGTTCGGGTGGTAAAATCAATTATCTAGGTCGTCAGCCCAAATTTATCAAGCGACACCTCAAACGACTTGAAACTAAAACTAGTTCATTGGGGGCCATTTCTACTGTTAAGGTCGTCTTTGACCATTTAAAAAGTCATGAAAAAAGAACCGTTCATTGTTGGCATGGTTCGGTTTTGGCAACAGAAAAAATTCTGGCGTTTTGCCAAAATCGAACGGGGTCTGTATTTTGATTATTTCTTTGCAGCACTCTATCTTAGAAAAAAAAATTCTCTCTAACATTCACAATGGTCCAGAAACCAAATTTAGGGGGAAATTTGGGTCTAGAGCTCTATACAATGTTTTAGAAAAAAACTTTTTTTTACAAAGTTACTTAAATTATTGGACCTATAAAATTGTAGAACAAGGTATTCTATCTACAAAAATTAAAAAGTTAGATACTTGATAGCATCGAAAATTTTGGTCACCCTAATTTTTGATACTTTTTCAATAAGCGCTTTATCATATGTAACAACTTTGTAGAAGAAAGTTTTTCTCTAAAATATTGCTCTAGAGCTTTAGACCCAAATTTCCCCCAAAAGTTTCTGGACCATTGATGAATACCTTTCATTCTAATACAGCGAGTTTTCTTTAATACGCAGAAAGGCAACCCTCTATAAAATATTAAATTGAGTACGATTTAGTAGAAATTAAAACTTTCTTCTATATCTATTTGTCGTGTTGAAGTTGGCTCACTCACCGATCACAAAGCGGTAAAGATGTCACATAGATTTTTTTCCTGCAGTTACAAGCTCGTGGAAAAAATATCGATAACGAATTACAGTTTTAGTAGAAAATGGATATTCACAGAGAATTTGAAATTGACATAGAATTTTATGAACATGTTAACATTTAATTTAAGCCAATTTAAATATTTCAATAGTATACAGAATCAATCAGAAAAAAATTGATCAGTTTCAAGATACCAAAGAACAACCATATTAACCATATAAAAATACCATATTTGAAAGTTATATGTCCGTTATCTTCGAAAATAAAGTGGGCTAGAATGATGAACAACATTAGCCTCAGCAATTAATGTTTGCATAGCGTTGTTCAATTACAAGTAAGGTTAAGGAATGTAATATTTTCTTGCAAATGCTAATTCAAAAGAATTTCCAATTGAAAAATACAAATACTAATGTCGGAACTCTAATATCAAGATGAAATGAATTTGGTTTTCCTCTTGCAACTAGTATCGTCATATTAGACTAAATTCATTTAGTTAGTAAAATATAATCATCAGTACAGCTTGTTTAACTACCTATTCAAAGATCTATACGGAGCATTTTGGTTTTCTATTGTCTTTTTAATACCCTATATTCAGTTATTTGAATAAATCTGAAAAAAAGCAGAGTGTAGAGCTCAGGAAATCAGATTGAATTCTGATATTTGCTGCTATACGAAACAAGATGAAGAAGACACTTCAAACGACAATTCGATTGTGTTCCACGCCCCACTGTTCGTCAATAGCGGCAATGTAGTTTTCACTTGACTTGATTGCACGAAAATGAATATTGAGTTTTTCTGCACTGATAGACGACGAGTAACCAACGCATGCATTGCTCGGTGCAGTACTGTTGCCTGTGCCATCATATTTTCCTTCAAGACATCAGTTTTATTAACATTAACATATATATTAACAACAGAACGTAATACTGTCTGGTAGTGGAGGTGGATACGAACTTTCCGAAAAAGCTTCACCTTCAAGACATCAAAATAGTCTAGGCTCATGGAAGCTAACATTAGTTGACCTATTGGGACGGGGAGATTCTGTCAATTTTTTTTTTGCCACTGCTGTACAGGATATCATAGCAGGCAGTTGGTGTCTATTCACGAAGTCTGTGCCAGGCGTGCTCGCATATGATTGGTACAATGTTGGTGAGAATTCGACCTTAAAACTTTTATTCAATTTTCCCTGTTTAACAATGAAGTGATAATTAAAATTGAAGAATTACAAAATTGTCCATCATTTCATCAATCCAACGACATATTGATTATTGTGATCCATCATGTGGTTACATCAGTATAACCGTTTGAAATCTTTCATTCCGACGTTACATCTTGGTTTTAGTTTCCACGGAATGTATCTGGATATAGTGCGGTTAGACGTAGTCCTACGTCAAAACACCGTGAAACCATATACCCTTACGAGAGATACGCGGAGAGAAATTGTCATATTGACTTGCCTTCGAAATGGGCATACGAAACAGACACACAAACACCTGTTGGAAAAAGAATAGGTACCAAAAATGCATCTTCTACATGCAACGCAACGCTAACAGTGAAACATATCATAGTAGACTGCCCCGCACTGGAGGATGACCGGAAAGAAACAGGAATGCCCCCCAATATGAGAGAAGCACTAGCAGACGACGAAGTGTCTAAAAACTCAGTGATAGCATTTCTCAGGAAAGCTGGGTATATTGAAAACATCTAATTCACTTATAAGACCCGAATGACAATTGTTAAAGGGTCTAAAATAAATAATAATAAAATAAATAAATAGTTTTAATTTTAGATTTATTTTTTTTACGATTGATTTTGAATCACTCCCAACTTTTACCCGCCACCCAGGCCAATTCACTTATATTACCCAAACTCTTTAGATTTGGAAACGAGCCTGACTAACGAGCGCGACATCTCACGCGGTGTGCTGGATCAACAAACATAGGGTACGTTCAAATTAGCATCGAATTTTGTCATAAATTTGGCTTGTACATTTTTTTTGGATTTTGAGAAGACGGTTGTAACCGTTGGTTACAATGCTCCCCTTACTGGGAGAAAAAATTCGGAGTAATTTTTTTTTGTTTTTATCAAATACCTCATAATTTACATCTTATCATCTGATTTATAATTGTTATGCAAATAATTAGTGGGTATGAGTTACCTTTTTTTGGTATCTCAAAAAATAGAAAATTTTTCTGAGATATTTTCTCGAAGAATACGTAGTTTTCTCAAACCTTTAGGAATTTTAGTCTAATATAAAGCAATTATCATCATTATCAAGTTACCCTATTAAATCACAATGCCTGTCTTATCATAACTCTCTTTCCAATAATATCTATCGCTAAGTACTTGGTTCTCACTCTCTCTTATCATACACTCTACAAATGAGGCCTCTGAATTTACCATCTCTCATACGATAAGCATTCACACCAACCATGCATACTATCCAAATTCACTCCTATGAAGTGCTCTTACTGCGGGGGCCTAGTGTGGTTGGTAACGTCTCCGCCAACCACGCTCGACACCTGGGTTCGAATCCCACCGCCGACATAAGTGTCGATGGTTGTGAGGTGGCGTGATCCACTCACAACCAACCCAACTGGTCTAGATTCAATCCTAGCCGACACCGGGAGATTTTCTGAGGCGAAAAATCTCTGGGATCACGCCTTCCATCGCATGATGAAGTGAAGCCGTTGGCACCGGTCCGTTAATAAATGGGTCGTGAGTTAGGGTCCTGGGTGTGGAGTCGCCTCCCTGGGCGTCGGTGATTGGTCACAATAATGGCGGAACTAGACCGACGGAAAATAAGCGAAAATAAAAAAAAAGTGCTCTTACGATTGGATCGACTTACTACTACCATTTCCCTAACTCGATTACATCATCCGATTTCTGTCCGCGTCCAGCACGATCGGATAAAAAAAAACAATTAAATTTATATTGATCTTCGCATCGGTCTTCTGATGTGTGCGCACTCTGTCTCGTCTAACCACACATCCAGACGGCAGAGCTGCATGCCACCACGGGTCGACGTGTGGCGATCGTCGAGGGCGCACAATACAGGTGTGACCACTGACAGTACGGAACAGTCCCGGACCAGCAGCGGGAGGTCGCCTAGGGGTGGAAAGCGTCGGACCAGGGACAGTCGACTCCTCGCAAAAGCCACAATCACCCGGAAGCACCTCTGACGGAGCGAATAGAGCCGCTCCCAACACCCAAAAGCACTTACCCGCCCATCGGGACTGATGCCAGTAAGGTCCCGATTATGGCAGCTGGCAGCGTAGTGAACGGATATGAGCTGGATTTCGGAATGGTACAGCATCCTCGGGCTGGCACCTGCATCGAGCTCCCTTAGTAAAGTCGTGTGACAACGGCTTGAAATGGCGAGGTGGTACCCGGTGCAGGGGTCTCCGTCCCATAAAACCTGGCAGGCCTTCCAGTACGTTCCGAGTCTATTGCCTGGTGGGAATCAGGCAGGAGTAGGATCAGATGGTTGTTCCTGACTTGCACCGGTCGGTGGAGTCATAGTTGCCCATAAGGCGCTATGACTGCTTACCCTAGCCATGACCTCACTGCTTCGGCATAGACCACCATGGGACCACATAGGCGACTACTCCACCATGGACAAGGATAGCGGCTGGAAGGGGGACCCATTTAACATCAAGATGAACACATTCAAAACGAAAGAGACGAGTGCGGAGGGATTACAAAATCCCTTCGCAAGAGGTGGCATCGATCGGTCTCCGCAGAAGAAGGCGGAGACGGATGCGGCGAAGTCTGGAGGTGGAAAAACGGCGAATCCGTCGGTGTCCACACCAGACATCTCGGTAGACGGTCCCTTGCTAGTCAAGACCGTCGAAAGGTGTATGGACACGCGGCCAAGAGTGGCGGCGCTGTCTGAACAACTCGATGCCATAATCGAGTTCTTGGCGAACAGGCGAAACATCGCTGGCGACCTGAAGCAGAGCCTCCTCCTGCTTCGGAGCACCATTGATGAAGCCAGAAAGGAGCACGAAGAACTCGTAGCTCGGGTGAAGGCGGCCGAGAAAGCGGCCAGGACCGGGAGGGCGACTGCATCTAAAGAGGTGCAGACAGACGCCCCCTCGTTCGCGTCGGTCTGCTCCACGGGGCAGGTCGCTAAGCGAACGAGGCAGTCCCCGGGGGAAACGGCTCCTGGGAACACCAAGAAACGATTGGTCGTGCTACTCCCACGGGAACACACGCAAACCGGTTCAAGGTCCACCGCGGAAAAGGCACAGGTGGAGGCTACGGGCAACCCTTGGACTACCGTAGAGGATAGGAAGCGTCGGGAAGGTGCGACGCGACATGATGGCGGAGCGGCCAGAGGACCAAAAAAGGTCAAAAAGACGCGGAATAGGGGTGATGCCCTCATACTCAAGACGGATGGGTCGAAGTACTCAGAAGTCTTGAAGAAGATGAGGGGGGAAACCCAGCTCAAGGATCTGGGGGTGGATGTGCGGAGTATCCGCCGATCTCGCACTGGCGAGATGATACTTGAGCTCCGGAAGGACGCCAAGAACAAGGGGGCTACCTACAAAACGGTAGCTGAAAAGGTCCTAGGGAAGGAGGTGCAAGTGCGGGCACTCACCTCAGAAGTGACTCTCCAGCTTAAAACCTGGACGAAATCACTGAGGGGTGCGACATTGCACAAGCCCTAAAAGCGAAGTGCGGGGTGGAGGTGGCTAAGGAGTCAATCCGCCTCCGCAAAGGTCCGGCGGGGACCCAGATAGCTACCTTCCGACTACCATCGGCGGACGCTAACCTGGCCCTGAAAGAGGGCAAGTTGAAGGTCGGCTGGTCTGTATGTCCTCTGGGCATACTACAGCAACCAGACATTTGCTTCCGGTGCTTCGAGGGCGGACATAAGTCCTGGACCTGCAAGGGGCCCGATAGGAGCCAGCTGTGCAGGCGATGTGGAGGTGCAGGCCATAAAGCAAAGGACTGTGGGGAGTCTCCCAAGTGCATGGTATGTTTCGGGAAACGAGACGCCAAACACTTTATGGGAGGCCCCAGGTGCCCAGCCGGTAAGCCGGCTGCGAAACCACGGGCGTAAGGGTGACGCAACTGAACCTGAACCATTGCTTCGCGGCTCAGCAGCTGCTACACCAAGCAGCCACTGAGTCGTTGTCGGACATCGCCATCATATCGGATCCCTACCGCATCCCTCCCGGAAACGGTAACTGGGTTGCGGATAAGTCCAGTTTGGCGGCAATATGTACGACGAGCAAGTTCCCGGTTCAGGAAGTTGTCTCAACCTCAGAAGAAGGGTACGTAGCTGCTAAGGTGAACGGAGTGTTCTACTGCAGTTGCTATGCTCCGCCACGTTGGTCTACCGAAAGGTTCACCCAGATGGTCGACCTCCTATCCATGGAGCTAACGGGCCTAACGCCGTTGGTGGTGGCGGGCGACTTCAACGCTTGGGCTGTTGAGTGGGGAAGTCGCTTCACGAACCAGAGGGGCCAGATCCTGTTGGGGGCTTTTGCAAAGCTCAACCTAGATCTGGCGAACATTGAGAACAAAAGTACATTTAGCAGAAATGGTGCGGAGTCGATCATCGACGTGACGTTCTCCAGCCCAGGACTGATCAAGAACTGGAGGGTAGACGATGGCTGCACTAATAGCGACCACCAGGCGGTCTGTTATAGTGTAGACAACAACGAGAGGCGGCAAGCGACGGGTAGAGCCAACACTCCGAACGTTCGCGGGTGGAAGACATCGCGCTTTGATGCCGTGGTATTCGAAGAGGCAATGAGAAGGGAGCGCGAGGGGGGCAGTTGGCTCCGCCCGACTGCTGACCAACTAGTTGCTATGCTATCGCGGGCGTGCGACGCCACCATGCCTAGGACTCGCCAACCTAGGAATGGAAAGCCACCGGTTTACTGGTGGACGGACGCGATAGCCGACCTTCGCAGTGCGTGCCTCCGTGCAAGACGGAGGATGCAGCGTGCGCGAAACGAAGAAGAGAGGACAGAGCGCCGCGCAGAATTCAGTTCGGCAAGATCGATGCTAAAGAGTGCGATAAAGGCCAGCAAGAGGGCCTGCTTCGATAAGCTATGTGCGAGTGCCAATACAAATCCGTGGGGTGACGCCTACAGGGTCGTAATGGCCAACACTAAAGGCGCGCTGGCGCCTGCAGAGCGATCACCAGCGATGCTGGAGCGTATCATCGAGGGACTCTTTCCACGCCACGAGCCAAGGCCTTGGCCTCCGGCGGTCGAGTCTCACGTCCGACGTTCCAGTATCTCAGACATAGACCAGAGATGGTCGGCCAACCTGCCGAGCATCCAATCCGTGAGCGACGACAGCCGTGTCGAGGCAGGTGAGGAGGCAAGGGCTACGAATGAGGAACTAATCGTGATCGCCAAATCCCTAAAGGTGAAAAAGGCACCGGGACCGGATGGTATCCCTAACCTGGCGATCAGGCTGGCGATAAAAACGGCCCCCGGGCTGTTCAGGGCAGTCATGCAGAGGTGCCTGGATGACTGTCTCTTTCCGGACAGGTGGAAGCGGCAGAGACTGGTCTTATTGCCGAAGGCTGGGAAACCGCCAGGGGACCCATCGGCATATAGGCCTATCTGCCTGCTGGACACCGCGGGCAAGGTGCTTGAGAGGATCATCCTCAACAGACTGGTGAGGTACACGGAGGGTGTACACGGTCTGGCAAGTAACCAGTTCGGCTTCCGGAAGGGCAGGTCCACGCTGGACGCAATCTCTTCCGTCATCAAGACGGCGGAGGTAGCAATCCAGCGCAAGAGAAAGGGAATAAGCTACTGCGCAATCGTCACGCTCGACGTGAAGAATGCGTTCAATAGTGCCAGTTGGGACTCCATAGCGCTCGCGCTCAGGAGCATCCATGTACCGGTGTCGCTGTACAAGATTCTGGAAAATTATTTCCAGAATAGAGTACTTCTTAACGAAACCGAGGAGGGTCAGAAGTGCGTCCCAATTACCGCAGAAGTTCCGCAAGGTTCTATCCTGGGCCCGGTGTTGTGGAATGTCATGTATGACGGAGTGTTGAAACTCAAGTTCCCTGTAGGGGTTGTGATCGTCGGCTTTGCAGACGACATAACGCTGGAGGTTTACGGCGAGTCTATTGAGGAGGTCGAGTTGTCGGCCGCGCACTGTATACGCAAGGTCGAGGACTGGATGCGCTCCAGGAAACTGGAGCTCGCGCATCATAAGACGGAGGTCACGGTTGTGAACAACCGTAAATCGGAGCAACAGGCGGTGGTCAGAGTCGGAGACTGCACCATCACCTCGAAGCGATCCCTGAGGCTCTTGGGGGTTATGGTGGACGACAAGCTCACGCTCGGGAGTCACGTCGACTATGCCTGTAAGAGGGCCTCATCGGCTATTGCAGCACTATCTCGTATGATGTCCAATAGCTCAGCGGCTTATGGCGTGGTTTCGTCCATACTTAGGTATGGTGGGCCAGTGTGGTCCAGAGCGCTAGGTACTAACAGTTACCGTGGTAAACTGGAAAGTACCTACAGGCTCATGTGCCTGAGAGTTGCGAGTGCGTATCGTACGGTGTCATACGGTGCAATCTGTGTCTTGTCCGGCATGATGCCTATCAGCATCGCCATCAAGGAGGACAGAGAGTGTTTCGACCAACGTGACACAAGGGGCATACGAGGTACCAGAAGGTCATTCTCGATACTCCGCTGGCAGCGGGAATGGTCCAACTCCAAAAAGGGCAGATGGACGCACCGACTCATACCGGAGATATCCGGCTGGGTCGGGAGACGACATGGTGAAGTGAACTTCCACCTGACACAAATCCTGTCAGGCCATGGTTGTTTCAGGCAATATCTGCACAGGTTCGGACACGCGGTGTCCCCCATGTGTCCCGAGTGCGTGGAGGAGGAGGAGACTGCTGAGCATGTCTTCTTCGTATGCCCCCGTTTCGTAAGAGCGAGGAGCAACATGATGGCTGTGAGCGGGCCTGGCCCTACTCCGGACAATCTGGTCCGGAGGATGTGCGACGACCCGGACATCTGGAACGCGGTCTGTGCGGCCGCCTCTCAGATTGTTCTGGAGCTGCAACGTGTGTGGCGGGTCAACCACCAACACGCCAGTGGTAGCTAATTACCAGTCTCCAGGTAGTTAGCTAGGAGGTTATAAGAGTAAAGAGGGTGCATCACGCACAAAAGCCACTCCCCGACGTAATACTTAACCGTCGTTCCGGGAAGACCAGGGCTGGAGACTGGAGGGGTTTTAGTGGGTCGGGACAGGGATCAGTAGGTGCCTGGGCGAGTGTAACTACCCCAGCATCTCTCCCCTAGTCTCATCCCCACATCCTGAGTTCTCTTCTCAGGTGTCTGTTTGCAGATTTCCCCGCCACCTTTAAAAAAAAAAAACCACACATCCAGTAAACATCAAGCTTTTTTGAGGGCATGGAGGGCAATAGCTCCGTTCGCCTGCTCGCAAGAAAACCAAAAAATATCGTTGCGCATCGCATGTTTAAACGAAAAATATATTTTCGATATCTAGGTTTGTAAATAAAAAACGATCGGTGAAAGAACTAACCAGGCTTGAGATGAGCTGCGGGCCAAATCCCAAGCGATTTGGTAAATCGTAGGAAGAGCTACCAATTTTAGCTTTTACTTTGCAGGGTAAATAATGGGCACCATATTTAGCATTGTAATTATCTGCGGCACTCGATTGTCGCATGTTTCGGCGGTATACTAACTGACCGGGTACGAAAGTTTTGGCAAACCGACGATGCCTTAAATTATATTGTTTTGTACAAAGATTCTTAGCGGCTTCTTGATTTTTTCTAACTACATCATGTATGTTACCAAAAAATCGCTTCTAATCTTATCTATTGCATCCGGAGATTTCTCTTCCCTATCGAGGTACAAGCGATGATCGGATCCTTTGGCGAAAATTTCATGACCGTGTGTAACAAAATAGGGTGTGAGACCAGTAGAATTATGGATGCTGGAGTTCAAGACGGTTTCAATCTCCGTTATTTTCGTGTCCCACAATCGTTGGTCTTGCTTAACATAGGTTCGGATGGTGGCATTTACGGTCCGATTCACCCTCTCAACTGGGTTAGCTTGCGAATGGTAGCGAGAGTTGAGCCAGTGAGTCAATCCGAATTTATCAACTAAATTCTTAAATTCGCGGGAGGTGAAACAACTAGCGTTGTCTGTGATGATAATTTCAGGTGTTGAATTGCGAAAAAACCAAAGATTGGTGAGAGTAGCACAGAGACTGCTGCTCTCGATGCGTTTCACCGGATGCAAGAGGACCCATTTACTGAACAGGTCAGCCACTACAAGTATGTGCTGGTTTCCTTTTTTACTGCGAGGCAACGGACCAACAAAATCGACAGAAATGATTTGCCATGGATGATGGGCTATTTCGCGGTCGCCCATCGGTGGGACTACCGGGACGTACGCGGGTTTAACCTCCTTGCATGTAGTAAAATTAATCACGTACCGTTCAATTTGTGCCACCATATTTGGCCAAAAATATCGCTGCCTTATTCTGTGCAACGTTTTATCATATCCCAAATGCATTTGTTCATCGTGACAATCTCTCGAAATTTCCGATTGACTTCCCGGGGAAGGCACGAGCTTCCACTGGTATCTAGCATCAAAAGCGGATTCCTTGCCAGCGACGAATTTATATAATTGATTATTTTCTATCTTAAAATCTACGTGATCATCGGGGTTGGCCGTTACTTTCTGTTTGAGGGATTTATACCACTCTGAATCGGATTCGTTATCAAGAGTTGCAACACTTCTCGATAGAGCATCCGCCACGACATTCTCTTTCTCCTTTCGATGTACCAATGTCATGTCAAATTGTTGTAAGTTCAAACTCCACCGGCTGCAACGGGACCCCACCTTCCAGGAAGTGGTAAGTATATTGGTGAGGGCCGATGAATCAGTCACGAGGGTGAAGTGACTACCTTCCACGTAACCACGAAACGCCTCTATGGATAGCAGAGCTGCGAGGGCCTCTTTCTCGGCTGGGTGGTAGTTTTGTTGAGGGGTCGAAAGTTTTTTCGAAAAGTAGGAAATGACTCTTTCCTGCCCATCCTGAATTTGTGTCAGGACACCGGCCACCGCCACATCTGAAGCATCCGTCTGTATCTGGAATTCGCTTTCGAAATCTGGACTGCTAAGAATGGGGGCCGTTATAAGACTTTCTTTAATAGTCTCAAATGCCTTTTCTGCCGCCTCATTCCACTGGATGATCTTGCTTTTAGTTTTAAGTAATTCTGTCAAGGGGGCAACTATTTCACTGACGGTGGGAATAAATCGGCGATAATAGTTCCCCATTCCCAAAAATCGCCTAAGCTTGGTGATTGAAGTTGGGCGTTCGTAATCGACTATGGGTCGTATTTTCTCCGGGTTTGGTCTAAGACCATCCGTGGAAAGGAGGTATCCCAGAAATGAAAGCTCCGACACCCCAAATTGTGACTTTTCTAAGTTGATTGCCAAGTTGGCACCATGCGATCGGCGCGCGATTCCCGACACCGAACCGTACGTGTTCATCGAAGGTTTCACTTACTACCACAATGTCATCTTAATAAACGAAGACATTCGGTTCCAGTTCACCAAACCTCAGCACTCGATCCACCAACCTTGACAGCGTAGCTGGGCTGTTGATCAAGCCAAAAGGAAGCTTGGTGAGCTGAAACAACCCTTTGCCTTGCACACAGAACGACGTATATTTTCGTTATTTGCGCTCTAGCGGTATTTGCAGAAACGCTTCCGACAAATCGATTGTCGATAAATAACGTGCTTAAGGAAGCTGACCAAGTATTCGGGCGGGTGAGGCAAGGGGTATGAATCGCGCACGGTCCGCTCGTTGATTTTTCGAGCGTCTAAACAAAAGCGCACTTTACCTGTTGGCTTGATGATTGGGACAACATTCAGTGCCCAATCAGAATGGGTTCTTTTAATCAAACGGTCCTCCCCTTGCCACCGCGAAGATTAAAATTTCTCTTGAAGGTTTATCAGTTGGAGTTTATAATAGTTTTCCGCTTCTTCGGCTCGCTTACGTCCACCTATCTCGTCAAGCAAAACCGAACGATCAATTTCAATTTTGATCAAATCTTAAGGCACTGTGTTTAAAATTTCTTCCAAAGTAACTACTTGGGATTGCAACGGGCTAAGTTGTTCTTCATCTTCATTTTCGTTTTCGTCCGACTCTTCCGATTCAAAATTAACTCTTTTGTAAAAAAAAATAATACAGATGATCGACCACAATCACAAACATCGTCTCAATATCATCTTTTAAATGTCCTTCCACTTGATTCAACATCAATAAGATTCTTCCCCCCCAAATGCAGCAATCGATCTTTGCATCTACTATCATCTTTCTTTTCACGCAACACGGCCTCTATCTCATCAAGCTTTGTCTTGCATAGTTCAATTTGTAAATTAATATCCTCTCTCCACGATTTGATCGGAGTTTCCTCCCCTGACTTTTCCTTCTATAGTTTAGCTCTTAAGCAACGTAGTAACTTCAATCGCTCTCCTTCTAATACAATTTCGCGTACCTTTAATTCGAAACTTAATTCCTCATCAGTCAATAAATCTGGACGTAAATCATAATACCACTCTACAAAAGCTTCTTGGCGATTCCGTGAATTGGGAAAAGAGTTATAAGAATCCATTGCAAACCAATCAGCTGATATGCACTGCTTAATTCTGAGAAAAAGATGATTGCCTACGTTCGACTACGATCCTTTTATAAGGGAGACAAAACTTTCGTTATCAAATCAGATGTATTCTCTATCAATAGCAGATCCAATATTTTTCTTTAACACATGCCTTTTAATCATGAACACAGCAAAAATGAATCAGATTTCTTCATGCAAATATCCGAAGTGGACTGAATATGATCGCGAAAGAATGCCAATTTATCGATCTTCCCCTTCACAATGAGAAAAAAAATTTTGCGAGAATATTTTTTTTCGTTATTATTTTACGCTGCGCGCCTCTTGAAACATTTCTCTTCGTTTCTCTTAAATCTAATTATTACACCACTGATAAGGCTAGCTACTCTCCGGGCAACGAGGCGGAAGGAACGAAAAATTGGCACTTACCCGCTTCTCAAAAGTCTCACAACTCGGCCTTTCTCGCAATTAGTCAGAAACGCAATAGAATTTGGAGAAAAATATTATACATATACATATATACATATACATATATATATATATATATATATATATATATATATATATATATATATATATATATATATATATATATATATATATATATATATATATATATATATATATATATATATATATATATATATATATATATATATATATATATATATATATATAATATTTTTCTCCAAATTCTATTGCGTTTCTGACTAATTGCGAGAAAGGCCGAGTTGTGAGACTTTTGAGAAGCGGGTAAGTGCCAATTTTTCGTTCCTTCCGCCTCGTTGCCCGGAGAGTAGCTAGCCGTATCAGTGGTGTAATAATTAGATTTAAGAGAAACGAAGAGAAATGTTTCAAGAGGCGCGCAGCGTAAAATAATAACGAAAAAAAATATTCTCGCAAAATTTTTTTTCTCATTGTGAAGGGGAAGATCGATAAATTGTCATTTTATCGCGATCATATTCAGTCCACTTCGGATATTTGCATGAAGAAATCTGATTCATTATTGCTGTGTTCATGATTAAAAGGCATGTGTTAAAAAATAAATTGGATCTGCGATTGATAGAGAATACATCTGATTTGATAACGAAAGTTTTGTCTCCCTTATAAAAGGATCGTAGTCGAACGTAGGCAATCATCTTTTTCTCAGAACTAAGCAGTGCATATCAGCTGATTGGTTTGCAATGGATTCTTATAACTCTTTTCCCAATTCACGGAATCGCCAAAAAGCTTTTGTAGCGTGGTATTATGATTTACGTCCAGATTTATTGACTGTTGAGGAATTAAGTTTCGAATTAAAGGTACGCGAAATTGTATTAGAAGGAGAGCGATTGAAGCTACTACGTTGCTTAAGAGCTAAACTATAGAAGGAAAAGTCAGGGGAGGAAACTCCGATCAAATCGTGGAGAGAGGATATTAATTCACAAATTGAACTATGCAAGACAAAGCTTGATGAGATAGAGGCCGTGTTGCGTGAAAAGGAAGATGATAGTAGATGCAAAGATCGATTGCTGCATTTGGGGGGGAAGAATTTTATTGATGTTGAATCAAGTGGAAGGACATTTAAAAGATGATATTGAGACGATGTTTGTGATTGTGGTCGATCATCTGTATTATTTTTTTTTTACAAAAGAGTTAATTTTGAATCGGAAGAGTCGGACGAAAACGAAAATGAAGATGAAGAACAACTTAGCCCGTTGCAGTCCCAAGTAGTTACTTTGGAAGAAATTTTAAACACAGTGCCTTAAGATTTGATCAAAATTGAAATTGATCGTTCGGTTTTGCTTGACGAGATAGGTAGACGTAAGCGAGCCGAAGAAGCGGAAAATTATTAGAAACTCCAACTGATAAACCTTCAAGAGAAATTTAAATCTTCGCGGTGGCAAGGGGAGGACCGTTCGGTTCAGACCGTTATATATATTAAAAGAAGGTTTAATAAAAAAGATGTTTTTGCTCTTAACTCTATTTTAAATAAAAAGAAGGTTTTACAAATATTTACGTTGGCATGCATTCTCGTTGCGGCCGTCAGTCGGTTGGGCGCCTGCGATGAACCGTGAACGTCTGCTGACCAGCGAGGTGCGTGGCTGAGCGAAGAGCCACTCGGAGAAGAAAACGGGTGAACGTACTTCGAGTGACGAACGATAGGGATTATGTCAACTCGTGCTATCCCGCAAATGCCGTCCCTTTGGGCAGGCTGGGGAATTACTCTCCGCAACACAGAGATGTCTTGATATCCCACTAACGTGGTGGTGGGTTTCAGTCGGGGCGCGGACCGTGTGTTGATGGACGGTCTATAACTTCGCGACACGTGACACTATCTTCACCTATTGTGCACAATTGTCCTTTTGGGGTGGGTTTTTTTGGGGGAAGTGGGCACCGCACTAACAAGGATCGGGCGGATGCCAGGCCAGTCGATCTATAACTTTAATATTCCGATCTTCTGCCGGCCAACTAGGAACCGAAGTTCACCACTCCGCGATGCTAACCACTTCACTTCACTCTTGACCGATCGTAACGTTTTGTCAATTTCTCTGATTGACCGCGTCGCGTTATCACGTCCCGACTCACACTAGTGTCTATCGTAGAAGGGAGTTCCCATATCGCTCCAACTCCCTTTTATAGTCTCGCTATTGCTTGTCTGGTTGCCTCCGGATGCATGCTGCCGCAGTTTGGGTCCCTATTGTGCTCCGCTTGCGTTTTGGAGTAACTCGACCCATATGGCAGATTTTACAGCTGACTCCTTTTAGTTTGAATTGACCGTTAGTGATCGTTACTCTAACATTAATCATTAGGGCTTTGGGAGTGATTTTGCGCGACTTACTGTTGGTAGTTGATGGAAAGGATATTACCGTGGAGCATGCAAGCGCTCTCTTTTAATAAAGACAAATCTTTCCATCAACTTTATAATTAAGAATTTGTTTATACTATGCAAGCTGTGTTGTCGGTGCGTTGCCCTGTTTGAAAAATTGATTTCTCTAATAGTTTCAATTTTAGATTTATTTTTTTTTACGATTGATTTTGAATCACTCCCACATCTATGTTTGCTGACCCAACTTTTACCCGCCACCTAGGCCAATTCACTTATATTACCCAAACTCTCTAGATTTGAAAACGAGCCTGACTAACGAGCGCGATATCTCACGCGGTGTGCTGGATCAACAAACATAGGGTACGTTCAAAATAGCATCGACAGAACTGACTTACGGCAGCAAACATCAGATTCTACTTCCAGCTTCACACCATCTTTCGACATTACTTGTTCGTCACCATCATGAGAAACATCTGCATGCAGCGTCGCAGTTGCTACTGAACGTCCTTCGCTTACGATACTGGATCATAGGGGCCAGGAATTTCGTCAAAAAGGTCGTTCAGCAATGCATCATTTGCTTCAGAGCTCGTCCAAAACTATTGGAACAGTTTATGGCAGAGTTACCAGCTTCCCGAGTAATAGCTAGAGAACGGTCGGGCGCTCTCTACAACCGGCGTCGATTATTGGGGACCGATTCTGCTGAAACCACCGCATCGGCGCGCAGCTGCTCCCAAGGCATACGTAGCAGTTTTTGTGTGCTTCGCAACGAAGGCTGTTCACCTGGAATTGGTATCCGACCTCAGCACAGCGTCACGGTTCTCGTCACGGTTTATGTGCCGAAATTAACAGCGACAACGGCCGAAATTTCATCGGGGCATCCAATGAGCTCAAACAACTCGTCCGTAGCAGCAGTCATCAAAGGGCAGTCGCACAAGAATGCACTGGTAATGGCATCCGTTGGCACTTCAACCCGCCAAGAGCATCACACTTCGGCGGCTTATGGGAAGCTGCAATTGCATCCGCTCAGAAACATTTCGTTCGTGTGCTGGGTATGCACACACTGGCATACGACTCGATGACAACATTACTGGCACAAATGGAATGCTGTCTAAATTCCCGTCCGCTTGTGCCATTTTCCGACGATCCATCTGACTTGGAATCACTTACACCAGGTTACTTTCTCACCGGTACAGCTTTAAAATCCGTCCCAGACAGCAACCTCTCCGACATCCCATTCAACCGACTTCGATAGTGGCAGCAAACGCAGAAGCAATTTCAGCAGCTCTGGAAACGATGGCATCTTGAGTACCTCTCTACGATTCAAACGCGCACTAAGTGGTGCAATAAACCGAAACAAATTGAAACTGGACGTTTGGCCATCATAAAGGACGAAAACACTCCACCGATCAGCTGGCCGAATCATCAAACTGCACCCTGGCACCGACGGAACAACTCGTGTGGTAACGTTGCAGACACAGAAGGGACAATTTACCAGGCCGGTATCCAAAATTTGCTTGTTGCCGATACCACCAGCAGAAAAGATTTCGCCACAATGTAAACAAGCCGAGTCAGCATAACATCCAGAATCGTTCCTGTTTTGCACCACTTAGAAACATACCTACCTGTTGGAATCTTCAGCACCTGAAATTTAATTATTTATGGGCCCTCTATCAAGGGGGACAAGGTGAGAACCTGTCCAAATCATTACTTTCCGAAATTCCTGCTACCGGGTCTTTTCTTTGCTTATTTTCATGTGACATCCTGCAACCAATAACATCATCACAATCATCGATCGAGTGACGTTACGCAACAAGGATGTCAGCTTCAAAGATTATGTCTACACGCTACGACCTCTTCACTCATTCGAGAGTAATTATGTATGTTCGTGCATAACGAAACCATCAGACGTCATCATTCATCAGCCCCCAATTACAACCCCGACTGCTAGAAAAACTATTCTAGAGAACCGGTTCAAGCAGTGCTACCAACCAGTTCGCCCATCTATTGCTTCCGGACTCTAGGATATATAAACAACGTCAACAGTCAGTGCGCGCGAAATTATAATTACATATACTGCCGTTCCAATCATAGTAGTCCCATGTTCTACACAAAACTTACGTACGCTGGGACAACTATGCTTGGAAGGGCAGTATAGTAGTTGTAGTTAAATTTAGTTAATATAGTAACGCTAAGTGAATTAAGTCAAATGCAGTGATTTACTTACCTACATCCCGCGTTCACGATTGCAACCTAAAAAGGAGAAAGTGATTGGACTTACCTGGCAAAGTGCTAATATTTACCTGTGAGTGAAACAGTGATTTTTTGGTCTTCTGCTGCTCACCTGAGCATTCGACACTGGTTATCCTCAAAGTATGGATTGGTGTCTATTTCGTATCACAACTCCTTCATCAATCGTTTGAACCACAATCCTTCGCAGACGGCAGCACACAAGGCAACCAGTTCCGCTTCAGTTGATGAGAAAAATACTGATGCTGCTTTTTGGTGCCCCAGACAGCCGTACACCCGAAGACTTTCAGAATATATCCGGTTACTGAGCGTCGATCTACTACGTTGCTCGCGCAGTCGACATCGCAAAAGACTGAAAGTACAGGTGCCTCATCATCAGCTTCAAACTTTAGGCCAATATCCAACGACCCCTTCACATATCGCAATATGCGTTTCAAATGCGCCCAATGCTCATCCGTTGGACAGCTTTGGAATTGGCTGCAGTAGTTTACCGTCGCGAACAGATCCAGCCGAGTGGTAAGTGTTACATACATTAGACAGCCTACCAACTCCCGGTACGGCTTGGAGGTACGCTGTGTGTCTTCACCTTGCAATCGGAGGCGGCACTCCATTGAAGCAGATATCGGCTTACAGTCCGCCATGTTGAACCTTTCCAATAAGGTCTCCAAGTATCTGCGCTGGCTGATCCTCACGATTCGCTGATCGATATTTCTTCGGATTTTCATTCCAAGAAAATAATATAAATAATCAAATCCGTCATTCTGAATTCCTTGGACAATCTGCCTTTAATGACTTCGATCTGGTTTAAAGTCATGGCCGATTATCAGTATGTCGTCAACATACAGAGGCAAAAATAGCTTCTTTCCTCCTTGGCTTCGGAAATAGAGACATGGATCGTTTCCGCTTCGCAGGAACCCGAGTTTGGTAATAGAGCTATCGAATCGATCATTCCAAACCTTCGAGGCCTGTTTGAGGCCATAGATCGACTTCTTCAAATGGCACACTAGTCCCTCTCCGACTTCAAAACCCTCTGATTGCGACATAAAAATTACCTCGGCAAGATCTCCGTTGAGGAAAGCTGATTGAACATCCATTTGATGGATAAGCATTCGTTCTTTGTTCGCCACAGCTAACAAGGTTCTCAGGGTATCTACTCTAGCAACCGGAGAATAAGTTTCAGTGTAATCGTAACCGTGACGTTGGCTAAAACGTGACGTTGGCTAAATGAAGATAACGTGAGCAAAATATCATACCTTCAAGCTTAATCCCACACGAAAATGTTTTTCACTACGTAGGGGTGTTTAGAAAGCTGATTTCTCACGTTTAGGGGTATAAATCACACAACGAATACTATTAAAATATAGAGATTGATATTCTAAGCATTTTCCGAAGATACTATGAGCAAAAAATCACGCTTTCAAGCTTAATTCTACGCGAAACTGTTTCTCATCACGTTGTTGAGTTTGCAACAGCAGTATGCTGCAGCAGTGTTGCTGGAAAAATTCAATGTTGAGTCGTTCGTAAGACATTCGATCAGTTTAAGGTGAATAACTTTTTCTACATACTTTGTAGCGCCTTGCAATCTTGAGAAGAATTATTCCCAGGAAAATTTCCTACAAATATCATGTATTGTTATATTTTTAGGAGCCAACTGGAAATTTCTAGAGAATAAGTTTTGAAAAAGTGGATTTTCCCATATAAAATCGTATGGAAACTTTAAAAATCGGGCGCAAGTCAGGCGTTTCACCGATCGATCTCATTCGTTGTTTTGCTTTCGTCTCGAATAGACGCAAATTGTTCATCTCCGTTTGAGTTTGCAAAATAACAATACACGAGTTATCGTACGGGTGTTTTTTTTTGTCGATTAGTTCTTGTGCTGCGCGATAACAATAGCCTGCAGTTTATCGGCAGAAACATCTTCTGCACACTGGTAGGGGCAGGCTACCCCGCCAGTGATCTAATACGCAGCTGATATATCAGCAAGAATAATTCTCCCGCACCGCTGTTACCCCGCTAGCAGCACGGACCACCATACGGTCGAGCGAGTGGAAGTTAACTACAAGTGGCATCTACAAGGTCGAGTGTAAGATACGGCCACTGTGTCACAACACGAAGCTGGATCGTCATTGTTTGTTCTGCGGAGACACTCGATTAATCCTACTATCAGCCGTGAGGTCGTGACTTAGACGTTCGGTGAAGTATTCACTTTAGAATTTTAATCATTATTATTAATATTATTATTGTTATTGTTATTATTATAATTATTATTATTATTATCGTTATTATTATTATTATTGTTATAATTATTATTGTTATTATTACTATTATTACTATTGTTATTAGTATTAGTATAACTGTCTTTTTTTTATTTTGATCCATTGTAGTTTGAAAAATTGTTTTTAAAATTTAATATCAACTACTTGATCCCCTCATTCAACATACCAAATCTCCTTCAAAACATTCTTCTTGCCCTTCTCTCTACAGTGAAAACCTATTTGAAGCAACTCACAGCAACTTGGCCCCTCATTTCAGCTATCGTATCTTTCGATGACTAATACGTCGAAAGAGGTTAGGAATTTTGTCACTGTGTTACAGTGGAACTGCAGAAGTATCATCCCCAAATTCGATTTATTTTCACATTTGATAAACACATACAATTGTAATGCGTTCGCGCTCTGTGAAACTTTTCTCAATTCAAATGACCAACTTAATTTCCACGATTTCAACATCATTCGTCGAGATCGAGACTCACACGGTGGAGGGGTACTTTTAGGGATCAAAAAGTGCTATTCTTTTTTCAGAATCGACCTCCCCTCGATCTCGAATATTGAAGTTGTTGCCATTCAAACGAATATGAATGGAAAAGACCTTTGCCTTGTTTCGTTATATATTCCCCCAACCGCGCGGATTGAACAGAAGCAACTCCTTCATATAGCAGAATTGCTTCCCGCACCTTTTTTGATTTTGGGAGATTTTAACTCTCACTGTTCGCTATGGGGGTCTCTGTACGACGACAACCGATCTTCTTTAATCTGTAACTTGATCGACGACTTCAATATGACAGTTTTGAATACTGGGGAAGTGACACGCGTACCTAATCCTCCAGCACGTGAAAGCGTGCTTGACCTATCCCTCTGCTCGACATCACTAGCGTTAGATTGCCAGTGGAAAGTAATCAACGATCCCCACGGTAGTGATCATCTTCCCATCGTTATATCAATTGCTAATGGTTCAGCTCCCCCGAACCCAATCAATATTTCCTACGACCTTACACGTAATATTGATTGGAAGTGTTATGAGTCTATTATAGCGCAATCTATCGAGACTCACGAGGAACTTCCTCCGGAGGAAGAACACGCGTTCCTTTCTCGCTTGATCATCGACGCCGCGACTCAAGCTCAGACGAAACCGATACCCGGGGTAACGATTAGACAGCGCCCTCCCAACAAATGGTGGGACAAAGAGTGCTCTGAGCTGTACGCGCGAAGGTCCGCGGCGTATAAGGACTACCGGGAGTACGGCACTGTCAACCTACTTCGAAAGTACGAGGCACTGGGCAGGCAGATGAAAAAACGCGGGTACTGGCGGCGGTTCGTTTACGCGTTGTCGAGGGAAACAGCGATGAGCACTCTTTGGGATACCGCCACGCGCATGCGGAACCGTGACGTTTCGAATGAAAGTGAGGAGTATTCAGATCGCTGGATACTCGATTTTGCCAAAAAGGTCTGTCCGGACTCTGTACCGGAACAGAAAACCTTTCGCGACGCGTTATTAGTAACTACGGAAGAGCCTCCATATTCGACGTTGGAATTTTCAATGGCTCTCCTGTCGTGCAACAATAAGGCTCCAGGGTTAGATAGAACAAAATTCAACCTGTTGAAGAATCTACCCGACTCTGCAAAAAGATGCTTGTTGAATTTGTTCAACAAGTTTCTTGAGCTAAATATTGTTCCGCATGACTGGAGGGAGGTAAAAGTCATTGCTATTCGGAAACCCGGGAAACCTGCCTCTGATCACAACCTGCCTCTGATCACAAATTCACAATTCGATTGCGATGCTCTCTTGCCTCCAGAAATTAATGGAGAAAATGATCCTCTTACGGTTAGACAAATGGGTCGAAACAAACGGGTTACTTTCAGATACTCAATTTGGCTTTCGTCGGGGCAAAGGGACGAACGATTGCCTAGCGTTGCTTTCTACTGAAATTCAACTAGCCTTTGCTCGAAAAGAGCAAATGGCTTCTGCGTTCATGGTTATTAAGGGGGCTTTTGACTCTGTCTCTGTAGAAGTTTTAAGCGCGAAACTTCATTCGCAGGGACTTTCACCAAATTTGAATAACTTTTTGCTCAATTTGTTGTCAGAAAAGCATATGTATTTCTCACATGGCGATTCGACAACTTCCCGAATTAGTTACATGGGCCTTCCCCAGGGCTCATGTTTAAGTCCTCTCTTATATAATTTTTACGTCAATGACATCGATGAATGTCTTGCAAATTCATGCACGCTAAGGCAACTTGCAGATGATAGCGTTGTATCCATTACTGGTAGCGAGGCTAGCGATCTGCAAGGACCATTGCAAGATACCTTAGACAATTTGTCTGAATGGGCTCTTAAGCTGGGTATCGAATTCTCTCCGGCGAAAACTGAGCTGGTCGTTTTTTCTAGGAAGCATAACCCAGCTCAGCAGCAGCTCCTACTAACGGGTAAAACGATCTCTCAGGTTTTAGTCGCTAAATATCTCGGGATCTGGTTCGACTCTAAACGCACCTGGGCTTGTCATATTGGGTATCTGACACAAAAATGCCAACAGAGAATTAATTTTCTTCGTACGATTACCGGAACTTGGTGGGGTGCTCATCCAGGAGACCTTCTAAGGTTATACCAAACAACGATATTGTCAGTTCTTTAGTACGGCTGTTTCTGCTTCCGCTCCGCCGCGAACACGCACATTATAAAATTAGAAAGAATAAAATATCGTTGTTTGCGTATTGCCTTGGGTTGCATGCAGTCGACCCATACGATGAGTCTTGAAGTGCTAGCGGGTATTCTTCCGTTTAAACATCGTTTTTGGAATCTCTCTTACCGGTTACTTATCCGATGTACGGTGATGAACACATTAGAAATTGAAAATTTCGAGAGGTTGGTCGACCTTCAATCCCAAACTAGATTTATGACTTTATATTTTGACTACATGGCTCAAGATATTAACCATTCTTCATACGTTCCCTTCAATGTCGCACCTTTAGATACTTCTAACACTGCTATATTCTTCGACACCACCATGAAAGATGACATTATTGGTATCCCGGATCAATTGCGCCCACAAGAGATCCCTAAGATTTTTTAAATAAGTTTAAACATGTGAGTTGTGATAAAATGTTTTATACTGACGGATCTAATCTAGATGAGTCCACTGGCTTCGGTGTTTTCCACGAAAATTTTACCGCCTCCTACAAACTCGATGCTTGCTGCTATTCAGTACTCTCTTGGGATCATCGAAACCCTGCCCATAGACCACTACTTCATTTTCACAGACAGTCTCAGTGCCATTGAGGCTCTGCGATCGATGAAGACTGTGAAGCACACCCCGTATTTCCTGGGGAAAATACGGCGGTTTTTAAGTGCTTTAACAGATAAAAATTACCGGGTTACCTTAGCGTGGGTCCCTTCTCATTGTTCCATTCCGGGCAATGAAAAG
Organism: Wyeomyia smithii; assembly: GCF_029784165.1. Lineage (NCBI taxonomy): Eukaryota > Metazoa > Arthropoda > Insecta > Diptera > Culicidae > Wyeomyia > Wyeomyia smithii. The sequence goes on from NC_073695.1 coordinate 140,758,744, forward strand.
GCTGACGCTTTAGTTAAGGTGGGTGCTATTGATGGCGATATTTATGTAAGACCAATTGCTTATGATGAATTTTATAGCATTTTGCGTCAGAGAACACTCAACAGTTGGCAATCATCATGGAACTCAGATGAACTGGGACGGTGGCTACATTCCATTTTTCCTAAGGTATCGACGAAAGCATGGTTCAAAAGGTTGGATGTAGGTCGGGACTTCATTCGCGTGATGTCCAGACTTATGTCCTATCACTATACGTTAAACACGCATCTCTTTCGTATAGGGCTTGTAGACAGTAATCACTGCGTTTGTGGCGATGGCTACCATGACATCGAGCATGTTGTTTGGTCGTGTACCGAATACTGTGGTGTTAGGTCTGAGCTTATAGATTCCCTTCGGACTCGAGGAAAACAACCGTACGTACCCGTTAGAGACATTCTGGGAAGCGGTGATCTCCAGTACATGACACAGCTATACGGGTTTATAAAAAATGCTGGCATTAAAATTTTCTTTCATCTATTTGCTAGAATACAATTTCTGTCACAAACTGAAAGAGAATGATACACCCGGCTGGAGACACTAGAACGAAGACTCGGCATCTCTATGTTTACGCAGACACCTCAGACCAAACTGCTCAAATAGAACATCACTGGTTAGCCACGTACAAATGAATACATTCTGTAATATAAAATAGTTAAAAACAAAATTGTAACACCCCTCCTCTCACCTTAAATCCCCACTAGCTCGTAGTCGGCCACGAGAATAAAAAAAGGCCTCCCTCTTTTCCCTGCTAATTTAGAATTAAAAAAAATGTACTTGGCTCAGTTAAACATAAATTGTATTGTGCCGTGTCAAATAAACTATTTAAAAACCGATCGATCTGAAAAGTTACACAGTTGTTACAGGACCCATAAGGAACACAAAAGGGGATGGGAGCAAAAAAAATTACACCAACGCTTTTTTCCCATACAACTGTGTCCCAGTCTAATGGTCACTTGCCACTTCGGCCAGTCGGCCCTCTTCTTCAACTCTGCTACAGTGATTGGCAAATTGTCGACGTATTCCATTGTTCAAAGGCAAACCCAGCGAAGGTCATGTCGTAGTCCCGCTGCCACCCAGGGGGCTTCCTGGTCCGTGTTCCCGTCGTTGGTTCGGCACTAAGCTCACCACTGGATTCTGCGGTAGCTTCTTCTTCGGACATAGTATCATCACATGTATCAAAACCCTCTCCTTCGGTGCCATCTTCAAGATTCGATCCATTCTGATCGCTATCTTCGCTCTGTACCTCTTCTTCGGGATTTATGTCTGCACACGATCCATTTGACTCACGAATCATCGTTGTATTTGATCGTTTTGGCTTGCTTGATTCCATCTTGGCGTTTTCGACAATAATAACATCGCGAACTGTGACGATTCGGTGCTCTTTGCCATTCCATACACGATCAACCTCATACTGAATTTTAAGATGGCAACTTTCGGTGTCTGGAAAATAGCCAAAAGTATGAGAGCTTCGTAGCCGCAAGGTTACAGAGTCCGCTTTGATAAGCGAGTGGTCTTGGGTTCGAATCTTAGTAGAATCAGGCCATTTGGTTGTCAAAGAACTTTAACATGGGTTCATTCTCAGGCTCTCCACTACATACCCTTTCTTCAAGCTGAATTCCCCCCTTGCTGACTTTCATCCTAACAAAAAAGTCCCTCTTATAATAAAACTGTTCTGAGTAACGTATAATAGCTCTCTTCAGGGAATTGTAATTATGACGCGGTCTTGGCTGGAGGAACGAGCTTTATCATTCATTTCAATAGTGATACTGCCAGTAATATGAAGTGCGGAATACAGAAAACACCTGGGCAATATCACAATAGATCAAAATGTCTCTGGTCGCAGTGATGAGTCCACACAGAGAAAAAAAGATAGCCAAAAGTGGTCAAATACCATCCAAAATGGGTGTTTCCGTAATTGTGATGATGCTCAGAAGCCGAAAATCGACCTCAGACATTTTGAATTCTATGATGGAAGTCTACGGTTTCTGGAAAATAGCCCAAACAGACCGAAAACAACTCAAAATAATTATTAATATTAAATTAATATTAAATAAATTAATATTAATTAATATAAAATTACTGGATTTGTCAGCGCAGTCTTCTAATTTGAATCGTTTAGAAAATCTACGGAAGATTGTGAAGGTTTAGGATGCAAAGCATCATCCAAAAAGTGAAACAGGCTTATGGAACCTCGTAAAGGCAACGTGGTATGCTATTCCAGATAGTACTCGTGAAAACCTGGTGATGTTTACCACGAAGTTTGAATATGATCTAATGAAGCAATGGACATGCCACAAAATATTCAAAGTGACTTTTGTAACGTAAAACGTCACTTTTCTAACGATATGTAGAGAAATGAAGCTTAGTTGCAATGTTTTGTATACATATTTTAATAGTAAATTTATTTTTTTCGCCATCTTAAAAACTCTAGCTATATCCCCGGTCCTTCTGACCGCACGTACAAGATTGTGTCGTGTTTTCGTCGAATATCACAAATCCTGACAGGGTCCTTCGGAAGGGACTCTGCACCCGTACAATACAGAGATTAAAAACCTTTTTGTAGCCAGGTAGTATACTTACCATTCCCACTAGGTTTTCTGCTGAACCGATTATTTCCACTTTATCATTTGGTCTATCCTGTGGACTACTGGGTGTAGATTTGATCGCTCTAAGCTGCTTTTGATTGCATCTCCATGAATTTTCATCTTTTATGACTATAAAGGTAAAAATAGTGTGAGTTGAACGAAGTTAACTACAATATTCATCTTACAAAATAGTTCAGTTTCAAAGAATATTATTTTTTGCTCTGAATTTATTTTTGACCAAATGGCATAACTATTCAACTGGTAACTGTTATAACAGATAAAATTTTTGTAAGATTGCAGCAAGAAACCATAGAATGGTTGTGTGCAAAAACACGACCGCAAAGTTGACGTAGAACTACAAAAAGCTGTTTGTTACATCACTTGCATTGTTGCTTTCGAGAGTGATCGCAAGTGATAAGTTCGAAGTAAACTTCACCTTTACAATTCTGTTCTGTTTAAATCGTCAATCAGTTCGGACGTGTTTCAAGTCGCTCCTGACCTCGCGCATACTCAGCTATTCTTTGTTTATTATTGTTTTTTATGCTCCTCTGTGTCCCTTTTTATGCCGGTTAACGTCAACACGAGCAAGGTTTGCGAAATCTGTGCAAAAAATCTTTCACAGTTGTGTTGTGGTCTTGTGTCGGATGTCGGTGTCCCGTGGCTCTGTCCGCATTAAGAAGTCGATCAACTCAAGGTAAATCCAACTTCGTTTTTGCTTCCGTGCTGCGAGGAATGCAAATCGTTAGTCCCTACGACGTTTGAGGTGAAAACGCTAGCGGAGCAACAAAGGCTGATTCAAAAACAGCAGAAAGAATTGGTCGATGCTAATCAACGCATTGCTGCCGATGTAAGCAAACTTAGTGTAATGGGTGCGCTGTTCCCCCATATGGAACAACAAATTAAAGAAACTGTGTCAGTGGTCAACCAAAACAACAACAAAAGCTGAAAATGCTGTGTCAACATTATCGCGGAACATCGAAACCGCTAACAATACGAAAGCAAATGATCTCGGGGATATAAAAAACCATTTGACGACCCTCTTCAACATTTCCTCTAAGGCAACAAGAGACCGTATCGAGAAGTATGAAACCGATCTGAAAACCGACTTAGAAATAGAGCTGAAGCACATTGCTAAAGAAGTGCAAGACCTGGGTTCTGTCGCAGTAAATATGGCAGCACTGAACACAGCTCGGCTATATCGCACACCGCAGAGGAAGCGTTGAATCTGCTAAAAGAGAAAATTGAACCTAGAACACGAATTGAAGAGCGCTGTCAACCAGAATAATATAGCTCTACCTGAAACACTTTCAAGCTTGCAAGATGAACTTCATGCAGAAAATGCTGACAATTCAGGATGGCGTCTCATTAGTATAAAAAAAAATGGAAACCGGATTGGATCGACTATGACGAACGCAGAAAGCGTCGGATGCAGCAAAAGAATACAGAAGCTGCCAGGAAACGAAGGAACCGACGGAAACAGGTTTACCATAACAATATAAACAACAATACTTACAACAATAACAACAACAACCATAAAAACACCCGCAACACCAATAAAAACAACTACATTTATAATAACCACAATAATCGCAACAAAAGCAACAACAATAACAACTACAACTATAGCAACTATAACAACCATCAGAATTACAGCGAAGGACCAATTTTCCCGAACTCCGCTCAATCTTCAGCTTATTCCTTTCTAAAGTGGAGAAGTACTAAATCCGCACCCGGCAAGTTATGAATCATCCTTCTACTGTTCCAAAGCGCACGTTCAACATGACGACTCCCGGGACCTCCAGTCCAGTCGCATGCCAGAAGCATGCCGAATTTGAAGATGTCTGGGTGAAATCCATATTTTCGTATCTGTTTACTTTCCACCCCACTTTGCCAAAAAAGCAATCAGATAAAACAATTTTGAGGGCGGTAGAATTAGTGAATGATGAGTCCAACACTAACTCAAAAATTCATATAGGGTAGGGAACATATTCTAAGCAGCTTTAGGAACCGCCTGTTGGGTGAAATTCAAACAGAAGTACATTTGTCAATCTGTTCTCTATCTTATTCTCTGTCAGAACTTGTTTTCAGATTGTAAAACTAAGTTAGCAAACTTCAACAACAATTAATTAAAGTTACCAATCGAGGGACACTATTCCAATCACCCCGAACCTATTTTAAGCAGTTTCCATCTGTTTTGCTGGCGTTTTTTTTCAGCACCCGAAGTGGCTCCTGAATGGCTGCAAGATAGATCGATTTGTTTCGAATGGTGATTGTTCACAAATTTCTTTGTGATTAACGGTTTATCTTATAATCGTAAGACAGCTAGACAATCAAAGTTTTCGTTTCCATCATTTTTTTTGCCGATTTTGATTGCCGATATTGATCAAAATTCAGGAGTTTAAGGCCTGCTTTCTTGGACTGGTTAAAATAAGCGCCACTGCTTAAGCCGTTCCCTACCCCACGGTGCCCCGCTGGACCATTATTATATCATCGAAATTCATTCAAAAACTTGCTCAAATCATTTTAACTGAGTGCTACTGAGTGTAGCATAAATCCACCATAGAGTACACAACCGCCACAATCACAGTTTTTCAAAATTTAAACACCAAAATACCAATCCACCAATGTCACTATCGAACGATACAGAACACACAGTTATATGTTTTAAAAAACCGTAGGACGCGAAACAAAGCTAGAACTTTTTCCCCGAGGAAGATACCAATCGGTGTCGAAACGTAGGACAAAATTAAATAGCTGTTTTCAAGTTACAAGACCGCTGAGCCGAAGAAAAAACCCCCGATAAAAAAAAATATATACAGTAAGTGAATTTAGCCTCCTTTTCCTAGCTTGTGTATTGAATAATACGTTTTTTTTAAACAATTGCATTTCGCACGGAGTAAAACCAATTGGTAGTTACGCATTTTTAATATTTCTCGAATGTTTCAGAACAAAAAAGTTTCTTGTAGTGTGTATTATTGTATTTATTTTAGAACAAGAAAGCCGAATCAACAAAAAAGTACAATTTGGACATATTGGCTTTTACGTCAACCATGCAAGAAAGGCAGTATAGGCTAACACATGTGATTACTGTTATACTCAATCAAGGTACTCAATAAGCGATCGTTGTAAATCTGGAGTTTTGTTCAGTTTCCAAATCACGTTGAAATGAACAGGCTCTGAAACTTGTTCATTATGATGGCCAAGACCTCTTCCAGTGTCTCTGCAGAACTCTGGTACAGGGTACTTTCTTAGCCCTGGAAAGATAATCTTATTTTGACGTGAAATTGATGCATAAATTTCAAATAATTTAAAATGCAAGTTTTTGTTAAAAATTTAATAATTAGTGATCATTATGGCGGTAACACATCGATACATAACAAATACCAGAAATCAGTTTTTTGATAAACGTGAACTTATTCGCACTATTTGAAAACGAAGAGGGTAATGGCTCTAAAGCGAGGAGTCAAATTGACGCAGACTATCTTTCCAGGGTTAGTATTGTGGTATTTAAAAAAAAACGGAAGTTGTAGTTTTTCTCAGCTGCTGGCAAATTCAGAAATTGTCTCTTTGAACCCATGCTCGAGACAAAAAGAAAACTATTTATTATACACTGTTCTTTCACTATTCAGAACCTGGAAACCGCACTAATTAATCAAAACTTGATAAAGTAGTAGAAGCCCAACATTTAGCAGCGCTTGTCTTTCTAATAGAGAAAATATAATACATAATTTTCAAAATTTGTGTATTAATATGTATAAGTGTGTGAATATTTATGTGTGTTTGTGAGCGTTTGTGTGTGGATTTGTAATAATACTCAATGATTCATTTTCCCACATTCACTTCACAGAGAGTAACATTTAAATTAAACTAGAGCTACTAAGCCATACAAATAACATACTTAGGTCAATTTGGAGTGTTAAGTCAGTGGTGAATTATCATAATTGTAACAACACCAACAAGTATATTCTGGTATAAAATTATTTGGGCAAGTTTTTGGATAAATTTCGATGATATTGCATGAATCGAATAAGAATTATTTTGAAATTTATTAACTAACACACTAAAATTGAGATTTCTCGAGATCCGGTCGGTGGATTTTTTTATAAATTTTACCAGAGGTGTAAAATGACCTCAAGAATTAACCCCTATACTTAGATTTGATGGACAATTTTTTTTATAATAATGGTCCAGCGGGGCACCGTGTACCCTATATAGAGATTTCAATTTAAATTATGCTGATTTTATTGTAAATGATGATAGTGAATCACATTTGCTTCCTGTGGAATGAGAAAATGAAATGAAGTGAAAATGAAAAATTTCATACTGCAATTGAGTACTCGCTAATGATTGAAACCGAGAGATCATGACCCACAGTGCGTTGAGCCATAGCCAAAAATCGTATTTCGTTCTTTTTTATTTGGATGCATTAACTACCCAGAAGTGTTCACAGATGTCTCCTGAGTTGTAAACAAGTATTGGTGAGCTTTGGAAAGCATCACAAATACTAATACACGCATAGCAAGCGTCAGCGTCCAGAGCAAACATTAGTTTCTCATTTCGTGCTAAATTGTCGCGCGTTTTCTAAACGTTGGTAAAACTTAATTACTTCGTGTATTCTAATAAAATAAAATAGAAAATAACAATCAAGGTTAGTGCAATATATTTTATTGGTAGAGAGACTTGGTTTCGATTGCGTGTATGATAAATCGGTATGATGAGTTGATAAAGGTATTAATCTTTGAAAAAACGCGAACTCAAACATTCGTTAGCGTTTAAAAAAAAGTTCCACCGAGTTCCTCTCTAAAACATATATCAAAAGTTTGCTTGAAATGTCCTCTACAAAATATATAAAAATTTGCTGCAACTTCCTGCAACTTTGCGAGATTTTTTATTTTTCGTATGTCAATGCCGATCGCTCGTGAACCGGCAGATTTTTGAGAAGTGGTTTAACTGCAATGTAAGCAAAAGAACATCATGTGTATTTCGATATTTGACATCGTCTCTATCAGAAGACACAGTTGAGCATGTTAATAAAAAAATGCACAAGTTTTCTGCTGTATATTATTCGAAATTGAGCTTGAAATGGGAGAAATGTAATAGAATAAAAAAGTATTTCATGGAATAGCATGAAATTTGGTTGGAATTACCGCTTGCTCTTCCTCGATTCGGTGAGAATAATAATTATGAATAAAACAACATTTTTCTAGTAGGCGTCCTCAGAAACTTTTTGAAAGCTGCTCACCAGAATTAAAAAACGGCGAGTTGCAGAGCTCGTTGAAAATAGCTTCCCAGTAGAACTAGTATTTGCTGCTACCTTTTCGAACAACTATTCCAATTCGTCTGAAGATGACCTAAAACTTGACTTGATAATATAATATGCATCATGAAGAATTTTAAAATCCAATTTTTTAAATTTTGGTTAAATCTGGTGATTAAATATATAAAAAATAATAAAAATAATACATAAAAGAATACCTAAAATAATCTTTTTTTTCGTTATAATTGCACTTAAGTCCCTTTTGAAATTATGTAAAAGTAAGTAAAACAAAGAAACCGCAGTCTTCGTTACAATGTACAACTTTTACGAAGAGGTTAACGGTTTCTGGTACAGGATGAGTGCGATCATGAGCCGGGATATTAATATGACTTCACTAAAGCAAATTTTGAACTAATCAATCGAAAATTAACTGACATCAACTGGCAATCACTTCTAAAAAATGAAATAGATATGAACGAAGCGGTTGATAATTTCTCATCCTCACTGTACGGTGTTATACTGTACCGAAATCATAAAAGCAAATGGCTAGCTCAAAAGATCCAATTTGGTTTACCAGGGAAATAAAAAATTTGAAGAATAGGAAACAAAAAACTCATAAAACTTACAAAAAACATAAAGACCAAGAAAACTTAGCCAGATATTTGAACATATGTAATGAACTGAATATTAAAATATCTATAGCGTATGAGAATTACAACACAAGGGTAGAAAATAACATTAAATCAGACCCAAAGCAGGTTTTAAAATTTGCAAACGACAAAATGAAGTAAATGCTAGTACTAACTCAAAGCAAATCTGGAAGAAGTTTGCGAGTTTTTTTTAAACCTTATATAAAAATAGTGACGAAATCAGGAACTTCCAGTACTTTTCGCACTTACATGAACAAATAAATAACGTATCTGTTCAAGAAATCCTCACAACACTAAAAGAACTAGATAGGATGCTTCAAAAGATCCAGGTCCAGGTAGAGTTCCACCCTCACTAATGAAAAATCATGCTCCTGCTTTCGTAAATTTCTTGTTTTGGCTTTTCAACTTATCCCTTACGTGCGGACAATTTCCATCAGTCTGAAAAAAATCTTTGCTTCTACCGATTTTTAAGTCAGGTAGAAGCTGTATTTCAAAAATTACCGTGGCATTGCAATGATATTATGTATCCCCAAACTTTTTGAAGTTATCGTAAGCCAGAAAATATTTAGTCAAGTAGACAAAGGAAGGTTGTAGCACGGTCACTGTTTTACGAATTTAAATCATTTAATTTCACTTAGTTTCACTGTTCATCATTGCATGAAAGAATTGAAAATCAGACGCTTCTCTACAAATACTCCGCTACATTGAACTCAGCAATTTCAAATTCCCTTTTCTAAGTATTTTCCGTCTCACTAAATACCGAAGTGGAAAGCAAAACCGTGATTGAAAGAACGGAAGAAGGAGATAGAATCATTCACGCTTGAAATGATCGTGTTGGAGTGGTTCATTACTTCCGATCACGGAAACCGAATACAGCGCAACTTATATGAGGATTTTCGGAACTACTACTTGTCCATTTCAATTCTGATCGTGAACGAGATGTATGTTTTTATGTAAATCTTTTGTTAAAATGTGAGAGTGCCTCTAGTTAAGTTTTTCCTTTTCGTTAGGGCCGGATCAATTAGAAGTGTTATCTACGGACGCTTTTTCGTGCGTTATTGTAGGAAAAAGAAGGTAAGAAGTTTTAAATGTGGGTACGACAGAAAATGCTGAAATCCTAATTCAGCCGTTATCAGCTTCTTTTTTGGGCTGCCACCCTTACGCTGTTGACCCACGACAGAGTTAGAGATTGCTGCTGTGGATAAACGTCGGCACTTGCGGTCAGCTGGAAAATGACGCTGTCGATACAGTTCGACCGACGCCATCGCGTCCCATTGATCGACGCCATCGCTCATCATCGAGTGACAACATCGCAATTCATCGATCGACGTCAGCGACACCAGCCAGCGCAGCAAGTCTGCGACGGTAAGAGCTATTAATAGCGCCGCACAGTGGTTCAATAAGGCAAAAAGGGGAACTTAATTCCATAGCGTGTAACGAGTACCTTGGAAGTAATGGTTTTTTAGATTTAGCAGCACTATCGTAATATTGAATAACGATATTGTAAGATTGAATCAGAATTGATTTGTTTTTTATTTCATTTATTCTGCATTACACATAATGCATGCTAGAATTAATTTCCGACTTTTGCCACGTTCAAATTCTTTTTTTCTAAATAATCTGCGGTTTACATTACCGCAACAGGCGCCAAAAAAGTAGTAATTGGCATATTATTTACTCAGCCACGAGTCCTCTTACGTTTGCTTACGTTGCTTTGCATGCATCGCTGGCGGTCGAAGAGTGGATCGACCCAGCCGAATAAGTCTATTGACCTATTGCGTCACAGGGAGAGTTTCCTTTTTCTCTCTATCCTCGGGGATGGGATACTGGATGCTGGGTGGAAGATGCACGCTAGAAGAAGATGACTTTGCCGAAACTGCAACCTTCGGGCCTTAGCGTGGGCAATGATCCTCGCGAGACAGGTTCCGGTAACGAAGTTACCGTGGACGGTTGATCTGAGGAATCCCAATGCTTGATCGTTCACTCTAAGTTGACTAGTGAAAGAGGTAGGAGCGATCTGCACAGTACAGATCCGCGCGAAGTTTGAGACAGGTGGTTAAAAAAAACCAGTGAAACTCTTTATTTAATTTACTAAGGACAGTTCCTTTCCCCAGATAGACCCGTAAATAGATAAAGGCAGGTTCCATTCAGAGTGGATGTGCGTAAAAAATTCTAGTGTGCAAAGTGTGCATAAAGGTAAGAAGCGGAATCTTGCCCAGAGGCGGTAGATAATGAAACGACACGTGCTGGCCACCTTTTTCTTCCATTAGAATCGCCACCGCTCATCGATTGCGACATCACGGATACCCCCGCGGCTTTCCTGCACAACACGATTCCGAACACGAGCATCGTCAAACGTTTATGCCTGTACGGAACAGGCCGAAAGACCAGTAATCGGCACCATCACCCTTGATGATTCACTGATCGAGGCGCACGCTGTGCACTGCCAGGCAGCAGCAGACGTTCGAGGAGAACAATAGGCTAGACGACTAGAGTGGAGACACCCGATTTCGACCCAACGTAGCACTGGTAGCGTGCCGATAGGACATCAATGAAAGGACCCGCGTGGTACGAAGCAGAACGACGCAGCAGCAGTAACCAGTTATGGCGGCTACGCTATTGTAAGCCGACCCACCCTCATGAAACCCGGTAAAGAGTGAGTACTCCCATCTAATTTTTGTCCATGCGCATGCGACTAAGCTAGGGCCGTGACCCTAAGCCGAATCTAGTGAAGATTTGCCCCCGCCGCACACTTGCCCCTTTGACGACAGCAAAATTGCACACTGTAGAAGATAGGGAATGAATCGGGAAAGGAATGAGTTAGGATAAGAAATGACTAGGCCTAGTGAAGCGAAATTGTAAATCAAAACCATTGTAATAAAATGCTGAAACGTGATAGAAGGTACCAAATCTCACTGGAATAAACCACAGTAGTTATACGGCAGAAAACGGCGGTTTTTATGAAAAGCGATAGACTGTCCTAGTAGATGGGTTAAGGTTTTTCACTGGTTCGGGGTTTCGTGTAGTTTCGCTGTTTTTTTTTTGGTATTATTTTACTGGGGCGGCTGGCTCCGAAACCAGCCCGGAAAGCTCCCGAATCCACTCTGGTCAATTTTAGTTCTGCGAGACTGGATTGGGCCAGTGATGAAAATTAACCCTCTGCCGTTCTGTTTTTGCGAGGTCGATTACCGCGGATAAAGGTACCAGGTGGGAGAGTAGGCAAAGTATCTGACGCATTTAACGGAGTAGAGCAGGGCATTTAAGGTCAGCGGACAGCTTACCTTCCCGTAACGGGATAAAAAAGAACCTCCCCTTGGAAGGTCTCAGGCTGGGCAATCACATCTCGGCGGGTGGTCTCTCTTAGGAGAGTGGCGCATTTAAGCCACCCGCTTATCATCGGGGAGCGATTCAGCCGACCAGCTTCAAGCGTCTTTCACCTTCATCCTAGCTTATGTCTTCGGAACAATTGTTTGTATGAATGACCCGCATAATCGCAATTTGTCAAAAAGTATGAAAAGTTTACTATACTAAAAATAAAAAAAAATAACTTTTTTGTGTTAAGAGCTGGAAGAATATTTTATTCAACGAAGTTTCTACAACTACAACATTCAAAAATATGAAACTTTGTTGAAGAAATGAAAACCCTATCTTCTTTCGGTACAAAGTTATAAAGTATATAACATGGAACTCATTTAAAAGTTAGTTTTTTGTACTTAACTTTTGTTAGTTGCATTTTAAAGGAAAGTATTGTTCAGAGGAATTGTTAGGGCACACAAAACACACATTTTTGCAAAAGTTTATATATCTCCAGGACTTTTTCTTACAAAGTTAAATCATATTTTAGCTTATTTTTTGTTAATTTCAAAAACGTATAGGTTAAAGTGTGGAATTAAAGTGTGGAATCATGATGTCAATACATTTTCTTGAAGTTAAGCTAAAGTACTATAAACTCCTTAAGGGTACATGTGTCCCAATCCACCTATATTAGAGTACGGCGAGCATATGTTACAGTAGGTTTTCATATATCAAATATTCTTACTTTTTTGTGTTAAGAAATAGAGGAGTAGTTAATTCGACAAAGTTTTAGAACGTGCAAAAATATGATACTTTGCTGAACAAATAAAATGTCTATCTTCAATGCGTACAGAATTACAGAGTTTTTTCTATGAAAGTTACTTAAAAGTTAGTTTTTTGTACTTAACTTTTGTTAGTTACATTTTACAAGAAAACGTCGTTCTAAAGAAGCATTTGGGCATATAGAACACACGTTTTTGTTGAAGACCACACACCTCCAGGCCTTTTCTTACAAAGTTATAGCACATTTTATCATATTTTTTCGATAACTTTAACAACAACAGAAATTGCAACTCAAAAGATTGCAAAACGTGCCGCGCCCCGCAATTGAACCGCGACCGTCGACGATCGAAAATTTCGACCCGACGAAAACTCCAGATATTATAGAATTAATCCCGATTTATAGTGGTGTTGAGAGAGAATTACCCTCTCAACTCGAATCGGTGGAAGTGAAAATAAAGTGCGCAAAAACAATTATACCTGACGAAACTCGTCCAATCATACTGCCAATTTGGCACTCGATAATAAGAGATAAAATTACAGGAAAAGCTAACGAAGCGCTCCTGATAAGCAAAACCGAGTGTAATTGGGAGGCTATAAAAAATAAGCTTAAGGAAAGATTCGGGAACAAGCGCGATTTGGCCACTATTTTGTCTTCAATACCATATCTTCAGCAAGGACAAAAAAGTGTAGAAGAATTTTCTCTTCGAGTGCGATGGAAACTGTCATGGCTTCCTACGAAACTATGATAACTAACGCGTACGTAGATGGGCTGGAAGATGCAATTTCCTCTCTAACGCGAACCAGCGAACCAAATAGTTTATTGAGTGCATGCCAAAGTGCACTATACCAATCAAATGCAATACTTAGGAGGAAAGAAAGGAACAGAATAGAAGCAAAACCGCATAACAATCAACCAAAGTTTTTTAAACCAGTCCCCTAGCGTCCCCCAAGGAAATAATTATAATAATAACAATAAAAATTTTCCCCCTCCACACATCTCTGGAAATAACTTTTCACGTACAGTCTACCCTTCAGGAGGACAAAAAAATAATTATAACAATCGAAATTCTCGCCCACAATATAGCTTTCCGCGTCCAACCTACCCCTTAGGAGGACAAAATCTTAACCAAATCCGTCCCGGAAATAGGCCACCATTTGCTACTAAGCAAGAAATACCATCATCATTCGTTGTTTTGCTTTCGTCTCGATTAGACGCAAATTGTTTATCTCCGTTTGAGTTCGCAAAATAACAATACACGAGTTATCGTACGGGTGTTTTTTTTGTCGATTACCTCTAGTGCTGCGCGATAACAATAGCCTGTTGTATATCGGCAGAAACATCTGCACACTGGTAGGGGCAGGCTACCCCGCCAGTGATTCGATACGCAGCTGATATATCAGCAAGAATAGTTCTCCCGCACCGCTGTTACCCCGCTAGCAGCACGGACCATCATACGATCGAGCGAGTGGAAGTCAACTACAAGTGGCATCTACAAGGTCGCGTGTAGGATACGGCCACTGTTTCACAACACGAAGCTGGATCGTCATTGTTTGTTCTGCGAAGACACTCGACTGATACTACTATCAGCCGTGAGGTCGTGACTTAGACGTTCGGTGAAGTATTACCTTTAGAATTTTTATTATTATCAATATTATTACTATGTTAAGATATTATTATTAATATTATTATTGATATTATTATTATTGTTATTATTATTATTATTACTACAATTTTCATTATTATTATGATTACTATTGTTATAAGTATTAGTATTGCTGTTTTTTTTTATTTTGATCCATTGTAGTTTGAAAAATTTGTTTCAAAATTTAATATCAACTAATTGATCCCCCCACCCCCCCACATTCGAATATTTATCGTTTGTGTGTGGTAGAGCATAACGCTCCCGCAAAATGGACGACATGCAGGTGCAACTATTCCTGGATGTGGAAACAAATGGGGAAGAGATTGAGATCTCTCCATCAATTCCCCTCTACCTTCCCCGCTACCTAGCCCCGTACCAAGGGTACCGGCAACACGGGTGAAAGCTTACCCAGATGCTTCGAAAGGTCCGTTCGTAGTTTACTTTAGGCCCATAAAGAAGCCTCTTAACATTATACAAATAGGCAAGGACCTGGCAAAACAGTTTTCGGCCGTAACCGAGATTACGAAGGTGAGGCCGAACAAACTGCGAGTTGTCGTGAGTAGCTTGAAGCAAGCAAACGAAATTGCTAGCTACGAGCTCTTCACGAGAGAGTACCGCGTGTACATTCCTGCCAAGGACGTGGAGATCGACGGTGTGGTTACCGAAGGAAGCCTCACGGTCGATGACAGTTTGCGTCACGGGGTTGGCTGCTTCAGGAACCCCCTGATTCAAGATGCAAAGATACTGGATTGCAAGCAATTGCATTCAGTATCCATCGAGGAAGGGAAGAAGAAATTCCTCCCTTCGGATTCCTTCCGTGTAACATTCGCCGGATCCGCACTGCCGAACTACATCTCTTTGGACTGGGTTCGTCAGCCTGTACGCCTGTTTGTACCGCGGGTTTGCATGCATTGCCAAAACTACAAGCAGTTAGGTCATACAGCCACCTACTGCTGCAACAAGGCACGCTGCAGCAAGTGCGGAGGCAATCATGCTGAGACCGCTTGCAGTGAGGATACTGAAAAGTGTCTTTACTGCGAGTGAACTCGGCATGACCTTTCGGCGTGTCCCGCGTACAAACAGCGCGAGGAAAAAATTAAGCGTTCCCTTAAGGAACGATCAAAGCGCTCTTTTGCAGAAATGCTAAAGAGGGCTGAGCCACCCTCGACAGGAAACATCTTTTCCTTTTTGCCAACCGATGAGGGTACATCTGACGATCCGTCGAAGGGTGTTCTTATACCTTGCCAGAGGGATCTAGGAAGAGGAGAATGCTCAACTCTCCTAATCTTTCTCGCAAAGGTCGTAAGATAACCCCTAGCGGAATGACCAATAAGACAACACAGAAAGGAAGCGGTGAAGAAAACCCGAAGCAAGTGCCCCCCGGTTTTAATTTCAAATCAAACCAGGAGTACCCACCGCTTCCTGGGGCACCAAAAACCCCTCGTGCACCCATTTCTCGAACAGAAGACATAAAAGAAACAGGGTTCATAAAATTCTCTGATATTGTGGACTGGATATTTGAAACATTCAACGTACCAGATCCCCTTCAAAACATTCTTCTTGCCCTTCTCCCTACAGTGAAAACCTATTTGAAGCAACTCACAGCAACTTGGCCCCTCATTTCAGCTATCGTATCTTTCGATGACTAATACGTCGAAAGAGGTTAGGAATTTTGTCACTGTGTTACAGTGGAACTGCAGAAGTATCATCCCCAAATTCGATTTATTTTCACATTTGATAAACACATACAATTGTGATGCGTTCGCGCTCTGTGAAACTTTTCTCAATTCAAATGACCAACTTAATTTCCACGATTTTAACATCATTCGTCGAGATCGAGACTCACACGGTGGAGGGGTACTTTTAGGGATCAAAAAGTGCTATTCTTTTTTCAGAATCGACTTCCCCTCGATCTCGAATATTGAAGTTGTTGCCATTCAAACGAATATGAATGGAAAAGACCTTTGCCTTGTTTCGTTATATATTCCCCCATCCGCGCGGATTGAACAGAAGCAACTCCTTGATATAGCAGAATTGCTTCCCGCACCTTTTTTGATTTTGGGAGATTTTAACTCTCACTGTTCGCTATGGGGGTCTCTGTACGACGACAACCGATCTTCTTTAATCTGTAACTTGATCGACGACTTCAATATGACAGTTTTGAATACTGGGGAAGCGACACGCGTACCTAATCCTCCAGCACGTGAAAGCGTGCTTGACCTATCCCTCTGCTCGACATCACTAGCGTTAGATTGCCAGTGGAAAGTAATCAACGATCCCCACGGTAGTGATCATCTTCCAATCGTTATATCAATTGCTAATGGTTCAACTCCCCCGAACCCAATCAATATTTCCTACGACCTTACACGTAATATTGATTGGAAGTGTTATAAGTCTATTATAGCGCAATCTATCGAGACTCACGAGGAACTTCCTCCGGAGGAAGAATACGCGTTCCTTTCTCGCTTGATCATCGACGCCGCGACTCAAGCTCAGACGAAACCGATACCCGGGGTAACGATAAGACAGCGCCCTCCCAACAAATGGTGGGACAAAGAGTGCTCTGAGCTGTACCGGAACAGAAAACCTTTCGCGACGCGTTATTAGTAACTAAGGAAGGGCCTCCATTTTCGATGTTGGAATTTTCAATGGCTCTCCTGTCGTACAACAATAAGACTCCAGGGTTAGATAGAATAAAATTCAACCTGTTGAAGAATCTACCCGACTCTGCAAAAAGGCGCTTGTTGAATTTGTTCAACAAGTTTCTTGGGCTAAATTTTGTTCCGCATGACTGGAGGGAGGTAAAAGTCATTGCTATTCGGAAACCCGGGAAACCTGCCTCTGATCACAATTCATATAGGCCGATTGCGATGCTCTCTTGCCTCCGGAAATTAATGGAGAAAATGATCCTCTTACGGTTAGACAAATGGGTCGAAACAAACGGGTTACTTTCAGATACTCAATTTGGCTTTCGCCGGGGCAAAGGGACGAACGATTGCCTAGCGTTGCTTTTTACTGAAATTCAACTAGCCTTTGCTCGAAAAGAGCAAATGGCTTCTGCGTTCATGGTTATTAAGGGGGCTTTTGACTCTGTCTCTGTAGAAGTTTTAAGCGCGAAACTTCATTCACAGGGACTTTCACCAAATTTGAATAACTTTTTGCTCAATTTGTTGTCAGAAAAGCATATGTATTTCTCACATGGCGATTCGACAACTTCCCGAATTAGTTACATGGGTCTTCCCCAGGGTTCATGTTTAAGTCCTCTCTTATATAATTTTTACGTCAATGACATCGATGAATGTCTTGCAAATTCATGCACGCTAAGGCAACTTGCAGACGATAGCGTTGTATCCATTACTGGTAGCGAGGCTAGCGATCTGCAAGGACCATTGCAAGATACCTTAGACAATTTGTCTGAATGGGCTCTTAAGCTGGGTATCGAATTCTCTCCGGAGAAAACTGAGCTGGTCGTTTTTTCTAGGAAGCATAATCCAGCTCAGCTGCAGCTCCTACTAACGGGTAAAACGATCTCTCAGGTTTTAATCGCTAAATATCTCGGGGTCTGGTTCGACTCTAAATGCACCTGGGCTTGTCATATTAGGTATCTGACACAAAAATGCCAACAGAGAATTGATTTTCTTCGTACGATTACCGGAACCTGGTGGGGAGCCCACCCAGGAGACCTTCTAAGGCTTTACCAAACAACGATATTGTCTGTAATTGAGTACGGGTGTTTCTGCTTCCGCTCCGCAGCAAACACACATTTGATCAAACTGGAACGAATACAGTATCGTTGTTTGCGTATTGCCTTAGGTTGCATGCAGTCGACCCATACGATGAGTCTTGAAGTGCTAGCGGGTATTCTTCCGTTGAAACATCGTTTTTGGAATCTCTCTTACCGGTTGCTAATTCGATGCACAGTTATGAACCCATTAGTAATTGAAAATTTCGAGAGGTTGGTCGACCTTCAATCTCAATCCAGATTTATGACTTTATATTTTGACTATATGGCTCAAGATATTAATCCTTCTTCATACGATTCCTCCAATGTCGCACCTTTAGATACTTCTAATAATGCTATATTTTTCGACACCATCATGAAACAAGACATTTCTGGTATCCCGGATCAATTGCGACCCCAAGAGATCCCTAAAATTTTTTCCAATAAGTTTAAACATGTTAGTTATGATAAAAGGTTTTACACTGACGGATCTAATCTAGATGAGTCCACTGGCTTCGGTGTTTTCCACGAAAATTTTACCGCCTCCTACAAACTCGATGCTCCTGCTTCCGTGTACGTCGCAGAACTTGCTGCCATTCAGTACTCTCTTGGGATCATCGAAACTCTGCCCATAGACCACTACTTCATCTTCACAGACAGTCACAGTGCCATTGAGGCTCTGCGATCGATGAAGACTGTAAAGCACACCCCGTATTTCCTGGGGAAAATACGGCGGTTTTTAAGTGCTCTAACAGATAAAAATTACCGGGTTACCTTAGCGTGGGTCCCTTCTCATTGTTTCATTCCGGGCAATGAAAAGGCTGACGCTTTAGCTAAGGTGGGTGCTATTGATGGCGATATTTATGTAAGACCAATTGCTTATGATGAATTTTATAGCATTTTGCGTCAGAGAACACTCAACAGTTGGAAATTATCATGGAACTCAGATGAACTGGGACGGTGGCTACATTCCATTTTTCCTAAGGTATCGACGAAAGCATGGTTCAAGGGGTTGGATGTAGGTCGGGACTTCATTCGCGTGATGTCCAGACTTATGTCCAATCACTATACGTTAAACACGCATCTCTTTCGTATAGGGCTTGTAGACAGTAATCACTGCGTTTGTGGCGATGGCTACCATGACATCGAGCATGTTGTTTGGTCGTGTACCGAATACTGTGGTGTTAGGTCTGAGCTTATAGATTCCCTTCGGGCCCGAGGAAAACAACCGAACGTACCCGTTAGAGACATTATGGGAAGCGGTGATCTCCAGTACATGACACAGCTATACGGATTTATAAAAAATGCTGGCATTAAAATTTGATTTCTTTTATCTATTTGCTAGAATACAATTTCTGTCACAAACTGAAAGAGAATGATGCACCCGGCTTGAGACACTAAAACGAAGACTCGGCATCTCTATGTTTACGCAGACACCTCAGACCAAAACTGCTCAAATAGAACATCACTGGTTAGCCACGTACAAATGAATACATTCTGTAATATAAAATAGTTAAAAACAAAATTGTAACACCCCTCCTCTCACCTTAAATCCCCACTAGCTCGTAGTCGGCCGCGAGAATAAAAAAAGGCCTCCCTCTTTTCTCTGCTAATTTAGAATTTAAGTTCAGTTAAACATAAATTGTATCGTGCCGTGTCAACTAAGCTATTTAAAAAAAAAAAAGAAATACCATCATCATCCAACTTCAGACGGAATCAAACTAATAACGTTCACGAAGAAAATTAAATTACAAAGATCATCGTTTACTCATATGATCATGCCGTTTGGGTTGAAAAATGCTCCAGCGACGTTCCATCGTGTAATGGACCACGTTCTACGTGGCCTTATAGGAAAATGTTGTCTTGTGTACATGGACGACATCATCATCTTTTCGTCATCCCTGAAAGAACACATTGAAAACTTAAGAAAAATCCTCGAAGCTTCACGGAAAGCTAATTTAAAAGTCCAGCTCTATAAAAGCGAATTT
>NC_073695.1:140779200-140789200 GCF_029784165.1 Wyeomyia smithii
GAAGTCGCCCGCCACTACTAAGGGTGTTAGTCCCGTCAGCTCCATAGATAACAAATCGACCATCTGGGTGAACCTTTCGATAGACCAACGCGGCGGAGCATAACAACTGCAGTAGAACACTCCGTCCACCTTGGCAACCGCGTATCCTTCATTTGAGGTTGACACAACCTCCTGAACCGGGAACTTGCTGGTCGTGCATATGGCCGCCGTACTGGACTTATCTGCAACCCAATTACCGTTTCCGGGAGGAATGCGGTAGGGGTCCGATACGATTGCGATGTCCGACCGCGTCTCAGACGCTGCTTGGTATAGCAGCTGCTGTGCCGCATAGCAATGGTTCAGGTTCAATTGTGTCACCCTCACGCCCGTGGTTTCGTGGCCGCCTTACCGGCTGGGCACCGTGGGCCTCCCATAAAGTGCTTGGCGTCCCGTTTTCCAGTACATACCAAGCACTTGGGAGGCTCCCCGCAGTCTTTAGCTTTATGGCCAGCACCACCACAACGCCTACATAACTGGCTCCCATCGGGCCCCTTGCAGGTCCAGGACTTGTGTCCTCCCTCGAAACACCTGAAGCAAACGTCCGGCTGCTGGAGTATGCTCAGGGGACATACTGACCAGCCAACCTTAAGTTTGGCTGTCTTCAGGGCCAGAGTTGCATCGGCCGATGCAAGCCGGAAAGTGGCCACCTGGGTCCCCGCTGGACCCTTTCGGAGGCGAATTACCTCAGTGGCTACTTCCACTCCGCACTTCTCCTTGAGGGCCTGTGCAATATCGCACCTCTCTGTGATTTCATCCAGGTTTTTGAGCTGGAGAGTCACCTCTGAGGTGAGTGCCCGAATTTGCACATCTTTCCCGAGGACCTGCTCGGCTACCGTCTTGTAGGCAGCGCCCTTGTTTTTAGCATCCTTACGGAGCTCAAGGACCATCTCGCCGGTGCGAGAACGACGGATGGTCCGCACATCCGCTCCCAGATCCTTGAGCTGGGTTTCGCCTCTCATTTTCTTCAAGACTTCGGAGTACTTGGACCCATCCGTCTTGAGTATGAGGGCGTCGCCCCTGCTTCGCGCCTTCTTTCCCATTTTTGGACGATTTGTCGCCTTCTCGTCGTTGCGCTTGCTGTCTTTTTGGCGCTTCCTTCCTCCCACGGTAACCCAAGGGTTTCCCGTAGCTGCCACTTCGGCAGACTTTTCGGCGGACTCGGAGGCCGTTGGTGTGCTATCTCGCGGGCTTAGCACAACCAACCGTTTCTTGCTGTTCTCGGGGGCTTCCCCCGGAGACTGCTTTGCTCTTTTTGCGGCTGACCCGGAGGCGCAAACCGCTGCAAACATGCAGTAGTCCGTTTGGACCGACTTCGTCGCCCTTCCGGTCACCTACGTTGCATTCTTCTCTGCAGCCACCGCTCTTGCCTTGAGCTCGGCGTGCTCCTTATTCGCAGCATCGACGGAGGACCGAAGCATGTAGAGAGCCTGCTTCAGGTACTTCTTCGTGTTGGTGCGACTTTTCGCAAACTCGATTATGGCATCGAGCTGCTCCGACAGCGCTACTACCTTCGGTAGCGTGTCTCGCTGTCTTCCGACCACCTTTATCAACAGTGGACCAGCCACTGCGATGTCTTGCGTCGATCCGGTAGGCGTACTGCCTTTGCCGTCTTCGCAGGCGTCCTTTACTGCATCCATCTCCGCCTTTCTCGGCGGAGACCTCTGGATGCCTCCTCGTGCAAACGGGTTTTTCAACCCATCTGCGCCCAATTGTTGATCTTCATTATTTTTGTTCATTTTTGTTAAGTGGGTCCCCTTTCCAGCCACTATCCTTATCCATACTGGAGTGGTCGCCTATCTGGTCCCATGGTAGTCTATGCCGAAGCAGTGAGGCCATGGCTAGGGGCGGCTGCCATAGCGCCTTATGAGCAACTATGACACCCCCGACCGGCGCAAGTCAGGAAAGGACATCTGATCCCACTCCTGCCCGGTTCCCACCGGGCAATGAATTTGGAACGTACTGGAAGGCCTGCCAGGTTTTACGGGACGGAGACCCCTGCACCGGTTGTTGTCTCGCCGTTTCAAGCCGTTGTCACACGACCTTACTAAGGGAGCTCAGCGCAGGTGCCAGCCCAGAATCGTGGTACGAAAACGGAATCCGACTCTTATCATATGGCGTTGCGACCAGTTACCGTAATTGGGAACTTACTGGCATCAATCCCAATGGGCGAATTAGTGCATTTGGGTGGTGGGAGCGGCACTATTCGCTCCGTCAGAGCTGCTTCCGGATAATGTGGCTTTTGTGAGAATTCGGCGGCCCAATGCATGAGTCTCACCACAACCTAGGCTAGCTCTCGCTGATGGTCCGGGACTGCGTTCTTGCAGTTAGCACTTCCGTGGCCTACGGTAATCGCCAAATACCGACCCGTGGTGGCATACAGCTCTGCCGTTAGTGCAGCCGCCTCTCAAATAGTTTCAGAGCTGCAAAACAGGCGACAGGTTGACCACCGACAAGCCAGTGTTAGCTAACGGCCAGTCTCCAGGCTAGTTAGCTAAGTTAGCAAAGAGACCTAAAGAATCAAGAGGGTGCACATAGCACAAAAGCCGCTCCCTGAAGCAATACCTAGCGGTGGTTCCGGGGAGTACTATGGGCTGGAGACTGGAGGGGTTTTAGTGGGTCCGGTCACTGATTCAAACCAACCCCACACTCCCGGAGGTTGGTCACCTCAGGGGTTTGGTTGCAAATTTCCCCTCCACCTGGAAGAAAAAAAAAAAATTATATATATATATATATATATATATATATATATATATATATATATATATATAAATATATATATATAACAATATATATATATATATATATATATATATATATATATATATATATATATATATATATATATATATATATATATATATATATATATATATATATATAACAATATAACAATATATATATATATATATATATATATATATATATATATATATATATATATATATATATATATATATATATATATATATATATATATATATATATATATATATATATATCTATATATATATATATATATATTGTTGGCGTTTACAGTCGTGCCCATCTGAGGCGGGACTTTTGGCGCGAACACTAGGTTTTAACAAAGATTTCAAAATTTTCCATAACTCTTTACTGTTATTTTGATATTGAACAATCTTTCTCTGGATTTATTCACAACGCTTCTTTTCAATCGCTTGGGAATATTTATTACGCGCGAACGTGTACTCGATCCAAGGTTCTGATTGTTTGATCTACAAAACTTTTTGTACAGTTTATTTCTCTTGCCCTTAAGACGCAAAAGATCCAAACTGTACCAGCTGTTCGAGTTTTTCAGCGAAACAAATTTATGTTCAACTAATTGATTCGTACACGTCTTCAAAATGTTAGTAAGAACAGCTGCAGATTCATCTAAACTACCGGTCGCGATTGGAAAACCCAAGCTTCTCTCAACAAGGTTCGAAACAGCCTGTTTCGAATATTTTCTCCAGCATTTCAATTTTTTTGAACCATTATTATTATTCAAGTTTTCTAGAACATTAATTACTAATGTCTCATGATCGGTGATATTCATATCAGAATTCGTAACTGAACGAATTGAATCAAAATTGCAATAAACATGATCAATCAAAGTTTTACTCCGCTGGGAAATACGCGTATATTCATCTACACTTTGCTTAAAATTGAAAGACTCAACTTAACGCTTCAAATGATTCGAATTTGCATCCTCTCGCCAGTTAACATTAAAATCGCCCGTCACTATATTTAATTTACTCAAATCAAGAAATTCATCAAGCCAGTTTTCCAATATTTCCAGGAAACGATGGTCACTAGCATTGGGAGAATGATACAAAACACCATAATTGCCCACCTTCATGCCACCAACTACTGTAATGCCCAAGAACCAGTTACCATCCTTAGCTTCGTTATGACAAAGCTGGAATTGAACTGATTTTCTGACATAAATAGCAACACCGCCAGTTTGCCTAGAATGTGATAAACAAGCAGCAACATTGTATCCCGGAATACTATATTGTTCAAATGTTTCATCATCGACAATGTGAGTCTCTGATAAAAACACCAAAAGTGGACGTTTATTTTCAACAATCTGACGTAATGCAACGTAGTTTGTTGTCAACCCCGCAATATTAAAATACGAAAAATCAAACTTATTCACATTCTCGTTGGAGCTCGTTTGCTATTTATTGAAACGCAGGCTGCTTTTCTTTTGCTCGAATAGTTATAAATTAAACACTCTGAGCTAAAAGCGGCATGGTTGACGTCCAAATTAGTTTTACGCTCTTAATTCGTTTTTACACAATTGACGCATTTCAATACAGTAGATGTACACTCAGATGTCTTATGGTTTTGGCTACAACTAGAGCATGCATCACAATTTTTGCAATCCATGCTCTTGTGTCCAAATTCTCCACATTTGAAGCATGGAGAAAAAACAATGCTGCAAGTGCAAAGGTGATATTAATTACCTCGAGCCACTACGCTGCGGATTTTGCGAAGCTCACTTGCATATTAACCAGCAGTGTTGTGGTATTAATGCTCGCGGGCTGAAAGACGCATTTGCCTCTGGGAAAATTTTATTGGTTTGCTCCACCTGCAGGAATGAGCTAAAAGGCCGCAGCATTAGCTTTTATATAACCGAAACTATGCAAACACACCCACAGCCACCCACTCAGTCTGATCTGTCCGTGCAGTTTCAACAGCTGTGCGGTGTTGTTGAAGCATTGTGCAATAAAATTGATAATATTCCTAATAGGCCCAAACCGCCCCCCGCTACTGCGTCTCTATGCGACACGCCAATTTGGCCAACAAGACGAAATGCAAAACGTCGACGAGATGAGCGCGAGCCATCCATCCAGGCTGCTCCTGACTGTGGAACAAAAGAAATAAATTTGAGTGATCTTTCTGTTCCTTTTCTTCTCCCGGCTACCGTTTCGAATAAATTTTGGCTATATCTTTCGGGTTTAAATCCGCTTGCCTCGATTATTGACATTCAGAAAATTGTTTTTCGCTGCTTGGATGTTCCCGATTCTGTAGAAGTTATACGGCTTGTACCCAAGAACAAAGATGTCACCACACTGTCTTTCGTTTCTTTTAAAGTTAGCTTGGATCCCGAATTGAAGGATCGAGCACTGAATGCAGCTTCGTGGCCCGCAGGCTTACTATTCCGCGAGTTTATTGACCAACCAAAAAACTCGTACCAACGACCCAGGACGGATGTGATATAAATTTAATGCGTACTTTTATGGACGGTGGGAACCTTTGGGTTTCCACCAGAGGCGAGTACCTGTTTATTAGTTCTAACTCTTTTGCACTGAATAATGCTGTGTTGCAGCGTGATGTCATTAATGAAAGCGGAATCCAAATCGCTTACCAGAATGTGCGCGGACTGCGTACAAAAATTGATGAGCTATTTCTGGCTACCCGTGACTGTAATCTTGACATTATAATTCTAACTGAAACTGGCTTGGACGATCGGATCAATTCTATTCAGCTTTTTGGATCATCATTCAACGTGTTTCGTTGTGACCGCAGCTCCCAAAACAATAACAAATCTAGCTTTGGTGGAGTATTAATTGCGGTGGCACATTGTCATTCTAGCTCAATGATCGAGACGGTGAATGGTAACTGTTTAGAGCAAGTATGTGTTAGCACCACAATAAGAGGAACGTAGCTGCTACTGTGCGGTGTGTATATTCCGCCTGACAGAAGTCACGAAGTTGCCGTCATCGAAAAGCATATCGCTTCTGTGGGTGAGCTGTACGATAAAAGAGGTGATAACAGTATCGTACTGATCTGTGGCGATTTAAATCAACCGCGACTAGAATGGACTGTCGACTCTGCCGTTATTTCTGCTCATCTCCCTGCAGTTAATGCTACATTCGTAGACGGGATGGATTTCCACAACTTATGCCAGACAAATTTCCAGCGGAACCATCTAGGGCGCATACTCGACTTAGTGTTTTGTCCATCTGATTGCCGAGTATCGACTGAACGCAGCGTTGTGCCGCTGCTTCCTGTCGACCAACATCATCCGCCTCTCACTATTACTTTGCCTGTCACTTGCAGTAGCGATGTAGCTCGTGCACGTGTTGAGGTAGAAAATAGATCGCTAAATTATCGTAGGATAGATTTTGCTGCGCTGACTGACTATTTATTAAACTTCGATTGGGAGAGTCCGCTAACCTGCATTGACTCACCGTTTTTGTGATGTAATTGTTCAGTGGTTACATTCTAATCTGCCTTTTGTGAAGCGTCCTAATTCACCTGCTTGGGGAACTCTTCGGTTACGTGAATTGAAACGGCTAAAGAATAGCTCTCAGCGCAAATATCGCCGATTGAAAACTGCGCTTACAAAGTCTGATTTTAAACGTCATAGTGATGAATATCGTCATTTGAATCGCACACTGTACAGGTCATATGTGCTACGGGTGCAGACCGACTTTCGAAGGAATCCGCGAGCTTTTGGAACTTCGTTAACACCAAAAGGAAATATTCTTCCGTACCTGTGAATGTACGTTTCGACAATGATGAATCAACATCGGAATCCGAGTCATGTGAGCTGTTTGCAAAGTTCTTCGCTTCCGTTTTTGCTGATGAAGCTGCCTCTGACTCCGAGGCTGAATCAGCGGCATCTGGTGTTCCCCCCGGTTTAGTCGACCTAAGCACCTTTACGATTGCGACCGATATGGTATTGGCTGCAGCAAAAAAATTGAAACGGTCATATTCGGCAGGTCCTGATGGAATTTCTGCTGTTGTTTTTAGTCGTTGTGCTACCACTGTTGCTGTTCCGTTATGCCACATTTTTAAGAAGTCTTTTACGCAAGAAAAGTTTCTTGCAGTTTGGAAGCAGTCGCTGATGTTTCCCGTTTTAAAATCCGGCGACCGGCAAAACGTTAGAAATTATCGTGGCATCACTAGCCTTTCTGTTGGGTCTAAGCTATTCGAGATCATAGCAAGCGGTTATATGCACTCCTGCACTAAGTACTAAATTTCAACCACTCAGCATGGATTTATGCCGGGCCGCTCTGTCTGTACCAATTTGTTGGAGTTTACTTCGTCGTGCATCTCACAGATAGAACAAAAAGCTCAAGTTGATGCGATATACACCGACCTCAAAGCGGCTTTCGATCGTTTGGACCACTCAATACTTCTGCATAAAATCTCACGCCTAGGTGCCTCGTTGCATGGTTGAGCTCGTATTTACGAGGAAGAGTTCTACGCGTAAAACTTGGTTCTAGTATTTCATCGCAATTTACTAACAAGTCAGGAGTTCCCCAAGGAAGTAATATGGGGCCCTTGCTATTGCACTTTTTTTCAATGACGTGACACTGCTGCTGGGTGATGGCTGCAAGCTGGTGTATGCAGATGATTTGAGGTTGTTTCTGGAAGTTCGAACTATCGAAGACCGCCTTCGTCTACAAAATTTCTCGAATGTATTTACCAGCTGGTGTCGAAAAAACCGGCTTGTGTTTAGTATAACCAAATGCGAAGTTATAACCTTCCATCTTATTTTAAACCCGGTTATCTTCGACTATCGCATCGACGGATTAGATCATGTAAGGGATCTAGGTGTTCTTCTTGACACTAAATTTACATTCCACCTACATCATGCAACAATAATTTCGAAAGCCACACGCCAGCTTGGTTTCATATCTAAACTCGCCCGTGATTTTAATGATCCGCACTGCCTAAGAGCGCTTAACTGTTCATTAGTACGCCCACTAGTCGAGAACTGCAATCTGGTTTGGTTTCCTCACCAACTTATTTGGAACTTGCGTATTGAGCGTATTCAAAAACGCTTCGTCCGTATTACATTACGTTAGCTCCCCTGTTGTGATCCTGCTAACTTACCTCCGTATCCAGATCGCTGTCGCTTGATCGGAATTGATGCACTTGAGCACCGTCGCCGATTGCATCAAGCTGTGTTTATAGCCAAATTACTCCATGGAGAAATCGACTCACCAAAGCTTTTGTCTCTCGTGAACTCTGCGTTCAACTGGATTTCTGCAGACCCCTTCTCATCGCACATCGTTCGGTTATAATGAGCCCATCACCGCCTGTGTAAGAGCTTTTGCTTGTGTTGAGCACTTGTTTGACTTCAACGAATCCGTGAATAAATTCGTGCAGAAGATTAAAAGAACGAACATTTTATGAAATTAACTCCAATATTGTAATATTTATTAAGACATTGGTCAGATAAATTATAGAAATAAATAATAATAATAATAATAATAATAATAATAATAATGATAACAAACCATAATGGGCGGTATTTGATAATTTTCTGAAATCTGAAGTCGCCATCTTGGATTTCAAGATGGCGTCTAGCTTTAATTTTCAGTCTCGGCACTGTTCTGGTTTTAGAAATATTTATATTGGGTGGTATTGGACCATTTTAGAATGTTTTCCAGAAACCGGAGAATGTCATCTTGACTTCTTGGGTTGATTTTCGGCCTATAGATATTACCTCGGTTTTGAAAATACCAATATTAGCCTGTTGAGTTCAAAACATGTTGCCACATTTTTCAATAGTTCAATAATTCACGTGATATAATTACAATTTTGCCGCATTATGATAGAGACATAACTAATTTCTCAATCCATTGTTGTGAAAACGAAGAAAATCCGTTGGAAACCAACATCAATAAAACACCCTTAAGACTTAATACACCCTGCAATTAAAATGAATGATGATAAAAATTAACAATCTCTAATTTGCAATACGAAAAATTAAACTCCCTTCTCTCCACTGGCACACGCTAGTGGAATGAGGCGACACTAATATATTAGAAACATATCCGATACGCAGATAAAAATTTTCAAGATGAACTATTAGACGATTAAAAAAAAAGACGTTGTTGTAATTTCCCCTCCCTTTAACTACGCCACTGAGATACAGAAAATTCAATATCACGGGAATATACCTCGTATTTGAGAGCTCACGTGTATAGAATAACACAGTGATCTTGTTTGGTGTTTAGAAGAGTTCATGTTTGGCGTTGAGGAGTTTAAAATGAACAAATTTGTAGTTCACCTCGTCTCCACGTTTTTCCTTCCTGCATGAGATAGACATAATTTAAAAGGATAGAAACATTTACGACCTTTATTTACCTAATTAAATAATAATCGGATAAGAGGTTTAAATAATTAATAAATGTTGACAGCATTCATCTCCCCACTCCTTTTTTCCTTAACTACGCCACTGAGATTTATAGAAAAGTCTCAGATAAAAGCCTCATATTCGAAACCACCAGCATATAAATTTTCACGATGTGTATTTTAATAATTTACAAACAATAAAATTAGTATATCCCCTCCTTACTACGCCACTGGGATACGGAAAAATCAATGTTATAGAAACACACCCACCGATCAAAATTGGCACGGTGAGCAAGTTAGGTATTGAGAAGCTTACAAATAGGTAATTTCCTCCCCCCTGCCTTGCAACGCTTATGGAATAGGTAAAATTCAAAATCATTGTAATACATCAGCTACCATAGATTCTACATACCGAGTTTAATGCAGATCGGTCCAGCAGTTTCGAAATCATTAAAGATTGACATTGTTAACCTCCCCACCCATCCTTACGACGCCTCTGAGGTACAGAGAGATCGTCGGACAGTATCGTGGCTAAAATACATCTTACACTCAAAAACATTCTGTATATAAATTTGAACGGTTTCTGGAGAGAAAGTTTTCACGTTCAAGAAACACAAATTCACCCCCCCCCCCTGCCTACGCTTATGAGATAGAGCAAAACTAATATTTTAGGATTACTCCCCGTACTCGAAAACCCCTATTTACAAATTTTTCACGGTAATCGGTTCAGTAGTTTTTGAGTCTATAGGGAACAGACAGACAGACAGACAGACAGACAGACAGACAGACAGACAGACAGACAGACAGACAGACAGACAGACAGACAGACAGACAGACAGACAGACAGACAGACAGACAGACA